>NW_010323970.1:25764-35746 GCF_000700745.2 Antrostomus carolinensis
ATGCATATCAATTAAATGATATCACTCAGTTATGTCGAAAATAATGTTATGGTTCCGAAGCTATTTTCAATATGCCATTAGTATTTTTTCCTTATAAATGAACATCAAAAATTGTTATATTTAGATCTTATACTTTATATAATTTTTCACCTAATTCTTATTTCCCTAGCTTTCAGTACAAGTATCCCCAAAATTGCATTTCCCATATCAATTAAATGATATCACTCAGTTATGTCGAAAATAATGTTATGGTTCCGAAGCTATTTTCAATATGCCATTAGTATTTTTTCCTTATAAATGAACATCAAAAATTGTTATATTTAGATCTTATACTTTATATAATTTTTCACCTAATTCTTATTTCCCTAGCTTTCAGTACAAGTATCCCCAAAATTGCATTTCCATTCTTCAAACTGAGAACATGAAAATGATTTAGCACTTATTTTCCAACTCTCACATCTTCCTCACATGTACATAAGTACAAATGGGTTTTTTGGATGTATAATTTAGGAATTATTATCTCTATTCTTCATAAAAGTGTTCCCCTTCCCCCCACCCCCCCCCCACAAAAAAAAAAAAAAAAAAAAAAGCTTTAACATACATGCCCTTGATTTTTATTTTCTCTTAAAGTACTTTTCATACAGAAATGGTAACAATATGGTACAAATTCAGTTAAAGTGCTCCAGGAAAATACTGTTCTCTTTGTGGAAGAGAAAAGGTCATCTTTCTACATCTTGCACTAGGAAATTAAACACATAATTTCAGAATAAATAAGTGTGGCAGAATAGTTGTGAAGTTGTCCTTATCTTTTGAATTAAAATCATTACAAGTGTTACTAGCCATTCAGAACTGCTCTTCACTACTGAAATTAACTTCCATTAGATTTGTCTTATTTTTCATACACCTGTAAGATGTTGTCTGGATAATATTACTTGGATGTAAACATACAACAACTTCCGTAGTATTTAATATCAAAAATATGTGAAATGTAAATTGTGACAGCATATTAAACTTTTTAGAACTTTATTATTAAAAACTGGAATTATTGAGGATCACTTCATATATACATAAACAAACATAATTTAAATTCCTAAGGAAATGGGATAAAATGGTCTTAATGGGGTCACTTGAGTGTGTAAATATTTTAACATGTAAAGCTTTTTTCCAATTCTAGTGATTTGAATGAAAGTCTTTGAATATTTTAGTGTTTTATATAGCAATTCTTAAATGTAAAGACTTACTGGTTACAGATTGAGAGGTAAGCAAAATGTGCTTTTCAAACTTCAGCTAGCATTTGTAGGGCTTGCCACTAGCCATATCAGTATGATTCAAGGCTAACCTTTTCAAAATACCTGGAACTAAACTTATCTAACTAGAAGTCTAATCTAGCAAATAGACCTCTGTGAATGAAAAGTTTAATGATCCAATTAATTCAGTCACATGCAGCAGATCTAGTTTGTAGATATACTAGATGCTGAACACTAAAACATAATAGATATTCAGAATAGCACTAGTCTATGACTAAACTAAAAAAAGTTGGAAGCTATGCCTTCATTGAAACATTTTCTTCCTTTCTACTGCAAGTGTCTGAAAGTAAAAGTGTGTATCAAGTGAAATATATTATTCACTTCAAAATTTATTTTTGTCTTTTATCAAGGATTTGTATGTGTGTGTGTTCCTGATTGATTTAAGAAAAAACAAACAAACAAACACACAAAAAACTTTCAACAATTAACAAGAATAATTCTGAATAATTACATACATTGATGAAAAGCCTTAATCCTAGAATAGAGCCTTTACCAATACTAGATTTCTATGTTTATGCTATGGAACAGAAAATTCATAACATAAAGATCAAAACTCTGATGTTTTACTAGCTATTTCTTAACCCTGCAACACAAGTTATCATTTACAATAATGTATATGCGGCTCCCAGCAAAATGGTCATTAAAGGTTGGTATAAACAAGTTTCATAAAACAAAATGGTTTTGTCTCTAAGTTCTAAATGAAGAGCTGAAAAATTATGTTAGTATTATTAATGTTCTTTGGTGGGTACAGATTGTAGCTGAGAAAATAAAAAAGTCATAATTTCATTTTCTTATTAAATAAGAAGTTACAAATCTTAAAATGCTTAAATTTATAAGAAAAGTAATTTTTATCTCTGTAATACATAATAATGATATAAGCTATAAGAAATATTTTATCTTTTATCAAAACAATAGATAAGTATTTGTCTATTATTATTATTAGTTAATAATAAACACTTCATGTCTGATGCATAAAATGTTAATCTTGCATACATAGACATCTATGATTCTGCAAAATTTTGTTAAATATAATAAAACTTTTAAATGCTGTTAAGTTTTTCATTGTTTTTTTTTAAAAAAACCCCACATATTAGAAACTGGGCTCCTTCTGTACAGTAAAAGCAGTTTAAATCTGCATCTAAAGGATAGAAAAAATGTTTAATTTCACAATTTCAAAATCTGACAAACTAATGGAATCCTTACAAAAAATAGACTTTTTTCTTTTCTTTTTTTTCAATAAACTTAAATGTTTTTAAACTTAAACTTGACATTTCTGTCATATGTCAGATGTATCTAGGCCCAAACCTGTTTCAGGAGATAAATTATGTGCCTTTGTCTCTTAAGAAATGAAAAGCTGAGTGTCTTGCAAACGTCATTTAAAAATCCAAGGGTGCATCTACCTGGCAAAATTAATTATTCTAAATTATTATATGGCAATATTATTTTCCATTAAGAGAGAGAAATAGCTGAAATAGATTATGAAGGATTATTTCCTTCTGCTGATTTCATCAGTGGTTTTGTATTGCTTCAAATTTTGCTTTCCTGGAAATAGAATTTGGTTCATCATTTTGCGGTTTTTCTTTGAAGTTTTAGATATTGGCCTCTGTCAGAGAGAATAGATCAGACAAGATGAATCTCTGGTCTGATCTAATGTAGGAACTATTTTTTATATTGTCAGTGTTGCTGCTAGACAGTTAATTTGTTAAAGGCTGGAAGAAGCATAAAGGGGAAAAAAAAATTAAAAAGGAAAAAAACCCAACAAGATAATTGCAACTGTGTTACATGTCAGAAGCCAACAAACTAAAAAAGAAACATATACCAAGATATTCCAGGGGAAGATAATTGAGGAGTGCATCTCGCAGTTAGGGAATATCTTAAGTGGGAAGATCAGACTACAAGGAGGTCATGAGTATTCCAAAATACAAGGCTGAATTATTAGCTATGAAACTAAACTGGATGTGAAAAAAGCACAATTTCGATTTAAAAAACCAGCAATTAAAAACCTTCCACAAAATTTAACTTTGATCAAGATTTGCCTGTGTTATACCTGATGAAAGTGAATGGGGAAGGAACCATAGAAACCAAGCTGCAGAGTACTGAATAACTTTCTGAGCCTTTAGCACTATTAAGTTGCAATCTTAAAATATAAAAATGTGAAAGAGAAAGTGATGTTTGCACCTCATATCGTTCAAACAACATTATCTGTTAATGAATGGAAATTACGTTTGGAAAAGTGTGGAATCAATCTCAAAATAGAATCAGAAATGTATTCATAGAGACCAAATGTCCCAAGCCATCTTGATCACTTTTCCGGTGCTGATAAAATTGCAGAACTATGAGAAAGGCATACAGGAGAGCTATCTGGATTTCTCAAAATAGATTTCATGCTATATCACAGCATATTCTATGGGGAAATTGAATCAAATTGGTTTGGAGACAAATACAATTAAATGAATTAAAAGCTGTCTGTCTAACTCAAGAGGGGGTAATTAGAAGTAGTACTTCCATCTAGATAAGGAAATAATGTCTAACACTGTTCCCCACAGATACCCTTGGGGTCTTATTTTATCTGATATCTTTATTCTGAAAAATTATAAAAGCAGGCATAAATAGTTGCATTCACAACTACTGAGTATTTATCCCCTTGTTGGAGAAGCCCCATACTATTATTCAAACCTTTACAACCACACTTCAGGTCCTTGGGCAATAATCCTGGAGTGCCTTTCTGAAAATGCAGTGTAGACATGACAGGAATGTGTTACCTCACATGGCTTGCTAGAGGCTGAATAAGTTCTTGTGTGCCCTGCACCACATTAACTCTGTGGTACAAATTACCTGTGCCATGACAACCTTGAAAAATCCAAGGCACTTTTCTTCCTGAACTGGAAAAATGAGAGTATCCATGGCAGGATCCAACATTCAACAGACATTTGTATTTTCCCACATCACTGTACATACTTCATTGTCTTGCAGGCTAGTATATGCCTATAATTGCCATTACTGGGCATAGGTGAGAGGCTGTGGTGAGTCCCAGGGGATGGCTGGACTGCCCTTGGCTGCAGTGGGGCTGAGCTGGGTTGATCAGGTGCCCCGTGGTCAAGTGCCCATTGTCCAACCAGTCTGTGCTCCAGCTCTGCCGCTGGGCACACAGGGGCTGTGAAGCAGCTTTCACTCCTTCTCTGGGGATAGAGGAAAAGGAGCAGGCAGGAACTGTAAAACATACAAAGAAGAAAGCCAAATGGACTCCAAGACTGAAACAATATAAGGAACCAATATCATGCCCCCGGTCTCAGAAAATATAAAGTAATTCCCACCATGAACCCCTGGCTCCTACTGGAAAAAACCTCAGGATGCTGCCAACTTCTTATTTCCCCACTCCCTCTTTCTTCTTGAGGAAGCTTGAACCTGTCAGCTTTGGGATGCTGATGAACTGTTATACTCACTGGAAGGGTGAATGTAACACCAGAAAAAAGGGAGCAGGAATTACTAAATTATTTTGTATAGCACTTTCAAAGGTATTATTAATGAGGTTTTCCTGTGTTAACTTAGACTTTGTGTGCTAGTATTACTTTAATTGGACTAATAATTTAGCCTATCAGACTGTTAAAACCTTACCTTTGTCTAAAAATAAGGTTCCTATCTCCATATAGATAGTGTGCTCCCCCTTGCACATAAGATTTGAGTACAGCAGCCTTGTAATTTTGCTGCAAATAATCTCTAAGATTGACGTTACTGCCTGGGCTGGTCTTCACTAGTTGGTGGAAATGGGTATGGAGGCAATGCCTAGCAAGTCCATTTGCCCATATTTATTGTTTTCTAAGGCTGAAAACAGCTGTAAGGTATACAAACATGCACTTCAGTTGACAGAAACTGATATACTCACATCAGTCAAGGTCATGCAAGCTTCAACATTTCTAGGACTATATACTAACATTCCTAAAAAGTCTTGTTCCTGAGACGAAGCTGGTGAAAGGTCTAGAGCGCATGTCTTATGAGGAGTGGCTGAGAGAACTGTGGTTGTTTAGCCTGGAGAAAAGGAGGCAAAGGAAGACCTTATTGCTCTCTACAACTGCCTGAAAGGAGGGTGTAGAGAGGTGGGGGTCGGTCTGTTTACCCAAGTAACAAGCAACAGGGCAAGAGGAAATGGCCTCAAGTTGCACCAAGAGAGATTTAGATTGGATATTAGGAAGAATTTCTTTATTGAAAGGATTATCAGGCACTGGAATGGGTTGCCCAGAGGAGTGGTGGAGTCCCATCCCTGGAGGTATTTGAGTCATCTAGACATAGTTTAGTCAGAACTTCTCAG
This sequence comes from Antrostomus carolinensis, assembly GCF_000700745.2. Classification (NCBI taxonomy): domain Eukaryota; kingdom Metazoa; phylum Chordata; class Aves; order Caprimulgiformes; family Caprimulgidae; genus Antrostomus; species Antrostomus carolinensis. The sequence goes on from NW_010323970.1 coordinate 31,378, forward strand.
TGTTAGGTTAATGATTAGACTTAATGATCTTAAAGGTCTTTTCCAACCTAGGCAATTCTGTGATTCTGTGAAATGTACTGTTGCAACTGTTAGTGGAGTGAGAGCATCAGATCTCATACCTTTCTCCCTTCGGTACCATACCCCAGTATGCACCTCAACCTGCATGACATTCAGAACTGGGGATCATAGAATAATTTTGCTCAGAAAAGACCTTTAAGATCATCGAGTCTAATCATAAAAATACACTGTCATGTGGAAATCCAGCACCTCATTTCAGTCATGAAATAATTTATCCTTAGCTGTTGCATAGTAGCTTTGATCAGTGGATCATGTCCCTCCAAGTTCAGGCTCTCCAGGAAGAGACGGTCACTAAATTAACATTATACAACAAAATTAATCTTCCTGCAATCCAGTTTCAAGAATCACTTCTCCATCCTACCCCCAAAATACTCTTTCCTACTGCTGTGAGATTTCTTAAGGAACTTTATAATCCTGTCAGAACTTTTTATTACATCCCTTAAAGTTTCCTCCAGGCAGCTTCTGTTGATATTTATTTTCAACTGCTTCAGTGCTTTCCAGTTTTCTTTCTTTTCCCTACTCTCTCCTCCTAATCCTCTTGTCTAACCCCTTATCCTAAAGAAGTGTAAATGGGCTATATCTCATTTTTCTTAGGGAAGATTGCACTTATTTTTCTTAAAATGTCAGGGAAATGTGCAGAAACAGTGAACATTTAACCTTTAGAAAAATATAGTGGCATACTTACCTCTTGTTGGAGTGTTTCATTTCAAGCATAGTTTATACATACATACATATATATATATTTTATTTTTTTTTCACACAATAGTGTCTACTGAAACTCTGTTTGAGTTCTACAAATAGGATCTAGAAATAGAAGAAAACTTTTCAGTAAATACTAAATATGTGATATCCTGAGGGTACATGTACTAGAATCTAGGAACCCTTTTTATGACTTCAAATATGCTGTTGGTTCTTCTACATAAAAAGTTTCACAGATGTTAAGCAAGTGGAAAAACTTAAATCTTCAGTAATAAGACAAATGCTCCTCTTTGCAGATAATGTATCATTGTGACCATCACAAAACTGGGAGGGATAATAAAATATGCATAAGAAGGACAGAGAATTCTGATAATCCATCCTGATCTCAAGATTTTAAAACTTAAAATGAAACTTTTAAACAAGTTTCACAGCGTTATGCAAAATCTAACAATTTTGCAAGATTATTTAAAGAGTCATTCTATCTTTTCTGCATGTCCTGGTTTAGTTTTCCTTTATTTTTTAAAGAAATTAAGCTATCCATTAAATGTTTATCTTACATGCAAAAATATTATTACACTAGAATATTTCTTCATGGTGAATTTGCAGATTTCTAAGCACTTGAGGAGTCCAGAGCTCTAGATATAAAATTGCTTGGAATAAAAATAACATAAGTTCTTTGCAAAATAGCTCATATCTATTTTCCAATTTGAATCTAAATTCTATCTCAAGTTCTGCATTATTCCTCAGCTCCAACTAACTTCTTACATTCAAATTTTAGTCATTCTGAGATGCTTGAAAATGTATTAAATAAAAGATGTATTTTTTTGTTTTGTTTTGTTTTGTTTTTTTCCCTTGAATATAAAAATCCTTTGTGAAACTGAAAAATAAAATTTTGGATTCTCTAGTGGTAAGATTATGTTTTCCTCTTCTCTGCCTTTCTACTTCACTTCACAAAAAGTCCCACAAATAAACTTTTAAGAACCAAATTGTAATTTCTTCCAAAGCAAACTGCCAAACCCAACTCCAAAACACTTAATCAAGCATTCAGAACAATAAACAGCAATGTAACATTCTTCTAAGAGTGCCCATGGAGAACACAAGCAGATTTGACTTACTTGCACACAGTTGATGTAACACCTAGACCTGCAGTGGTAAAAAAAAAAAAGATTCGTTTACCTCAAATGTTTCTATCTGACCCTTGAGTTTAAATTGTTCACACCATACCACAGCCACTTTACGCCCCTTGTGGTGTATGGTAACTTTCAAGCACAGGCAGCATCAAATACCAAATTGAGTCAATGGGTTCCAAAGAGGGTATTTGCTTTTAGATTATTTCCTTCTCAAATAGAGCACCTTACAAAATCCCAGTTAGCACAAGTATCTAGATTTTCATTTGTGAAAACGTGAAACACAAATGCTGTCAAAACTCAGAATGAGGTCTGCTTTTCTTCCTTTGCTACTCATGACTTTATTTTCCTCAAACTATTGTTAGATGGATTTCTTTCAACATCTTTTTCCAGTTAACTTTTTACTCAATTTGTTTGGTGTTTCATTTCATATGATTTTGAGAAGAAGCAAACTTAATCTCCATTGTAAAGTTCTGCAAATTAACAAGCTAGTTGAAAAGACCATCAATGACATCTGATTTGCTTTAATTAGAAGTCATAAATTATTGATTACATCTATAGACTCAGTTAAAGAGCTTACTTCCACAAATATTAAACACCATATACAATAACTAGAAAGTAAAATATATTATGTTTTGTAACTTTGTGACAGTCATATTACTTCTCCACTGTGTCTTATCATCTAGATATATTTATCATAAGGAATTAATTCAAGTTTATTTTGAACAAGTATCATTTTTTGTAAAGCTGAGATCAGCTGTGGTTTATCCACAATGAGGAACCAAAGGATTATTGCTGGGGTCTCACAATAGGGTGCAAGAGAAGGAAAAGTACTATTTTTCTAAAATTTTGTGCAGTGTACCTATATTTACTTTCCATATTAACAATATTCACTGATATTTTTGTACTTAGGTAAGAAACTATGTAAATTTATGTACTCTGAGTGTTATCTAATGGATCATTCTACCTTCCAAAATATAAATGTAATACCTTAAGTGTCTTACAGCACAATCTCCCCATTATAAATCTATTTAATATTGTATTTATGTTCTATCATTACTTCTCAATTTAATTATATATATTCAGCTCTAGAGAAGCTCGATTTTTTTTTTCCTTCTTTCCTTTAGGTTATATTTAATTAGTTTAATTCAAACTCATACCCTTCTGGCTTCATCATTAACACAGACTTAGTATAATTAGCCTTTTAATGTAAAATAAATAATCCTGTACAATTAATCTTTTTACATTATTCCTTCCCTTTTAACAACAAACCTATAAACCTATTTTCCATTTATGTATGAGGTTATTTTCCTTTTTGTCTTCCAATGATAACTGAGTAGAGAGCAGAACATTAGAAATATTAATTGAATATTCTTTCATTTATCAACAAGTTTGACCTTATTGCCCTTAGTACTTCATAATGTTTTATACTGTGTTCAATAGCAGCTATCAAAATCATTGACGGAAGCATCTGTTTGCAGCTGAGCCACTCCAGGTTTCCTAAAGGACTTTTAGGAATTTGAGCTCTTGTATTCTAAATTAGTAGCTTACTTTGTAAATTTACTCAGCTTCAAAAGTATGGATTGCAAAAAACTGGACAAACAAATACAAGCAGAGACAATGAAATTGCTATGAAATCCAGAAAAATAACAATTTTACCCACCCTTTTTTAAAATAAAAAAATTAAGCTATTTAAAATCATGATTTGTGGTCTGTGGAAGTGCAGAAAAGCCTCAAAAGCTAAGATTTTTTTTAAAACATAAGTATACTTTTGTCTCTGTCTTTCTACCTCAAAATTCACATACTGCAAATATTAAAACTGAAAGTAATACTGCATTTTGTAGCAGCTTTATGCCTTAGTCCATAGGTCTCAAAAATCAATCCAACAAAATTAAAAAAAACCCCTTTGAAATATAATGAGAAGTCAGAGCAAGTATTATTACATCAAGTGTCTCTAAGAATAACCTTTCCACAAAGAACAATCTGTGAAAAAAAAAGAAGACAGTGAATTCAAACAGAATTTCTACCTTCAAAAAGTGGCCCCAATGCCGACAGACTACTGAAGGATGTAAATGTTTTACAGTAAAGATAAAATTTTACACTGAAGCTCAAATCCCTTAAATTAATATTACATTTCACTGAGAAGTTACTATCAAAATTATACCACTTAAATAGGACAAACTAATTTTCATGTCAGGATGAGCTGTGACCTTTCAAAAATGAGTTAATTGGGAAGTCCAGTTCCCAACAGATAAGCAACCAAGGGAAGAAAGGGGAAAAAACCCCCCCAAAACAATAGAGCACCAGAGCTACAAGTATGCTACACATACCTTTTGTTGAGTGAACACATTAGAATATAGAGCGTATCTGGGAGAGACTGTGGCAATTCATATTTCAAAACCTTAAAGCACAATTTTGTGTTTCTATGTGCCTCTATGTTACAGAATCACAGAATCACAGAATAT
>NW_010323971.1:0-34325 GCF_000700745.2 Antrostomus carolinensis
TCTGCTTAACCCCCTCCTTGCTTCTCCATGAATCGAGAATTCTATCATTTCATGATCTCTGTGACCCAGGCATCCTCCAACTGTCACATCTCCCACAATGCCTTCTCTGTTCACAAACAACAGGTCCAGCAGAGAGCCTTCCCTAGTTGGTTCACTCACAAGCTGTGTCAGGAAGATGTCTTCCACACACTCCAGGCACCTCCTAGACTGTTTCCTTTCTGCTGTGTTATACTTCCAGCAGACATCAGGTAAGTTGAAATCCCCCACAAGAACAAGGGCTAGCGATCACAAGACTTCTCCCAGCTGCTTGTAGAATATCTCGTCTGTCTTTTCATCCTGGCTGGGTGGTCTATAGCAGACTCCCACCATGATATCTGCCTTCTTGGACATTCTGCTGACTTTTACCCATAGGCGCTCAACCCTATCATCATCACCGTCATTGAGCTTAAGGCAATCAAAACACTCTCTAAGGTAGAGGGCTACCCCACCACCTCTCCTTCCTTGTCTATCCTGCCTGAAGAGTTTATAGCCAGCCATGACAGCACTCCAGTTGTGCAAGTCGTCCCACCATGTTTCTGTGATGGTAATTATATCATAGTTTTCTTGCTGCACAATGGCTTCTAATTCCTCTCCTGTTTGTTGCCCGTGCTGTGTGCATTGGTGTAGATGCACTTCAGTTGGGCTACTGATCCCGCCACTCTTCTGAGGTGAATAGTCTTAGTTCCTAAGTGACCACTCAGTGTTGTTTCTAACCCATCAATAACCTTTGGATCTTTGCTGCCATTTGGAGTAATATCCCCCACTTCCTCTGAGGTGGCAGACTGAAGAGCCTAACTAGCACACCGTCCCTCAGACACTGGAGTGCCATCCCCAGGCCTATTCCTAGCAATCCTAGCATGTCTGCTTGCTCACCTTTGCCTGGAGTTCCATCACTAAGTGAAGGGTTTCCTCCAGCGGGGCACATCTCCCACAGGTGAATTCCCCATTAACTTCTGATACCGGTGCAAGTGGGGGGCAGGCCCTGCAGGCCAACACCTGGGTGGCAGCACGCACCCACTGGGGCTCCGCCTGGAAGGCTGCATCAGTCGCAGCTGGTGCAGAGCTCAGAGAGGCCTTAATTTTTTGTTGAGTAGTCAACATGGTACCCTGGTACTTCTGGCTAAGCACCAGTGCCCTGCCTGCACGCCTTCCCTGCATGCCCTTGCCTGCTCACCCTGCCTTTGCAAACTTCCACACCACACCCTTCTGACACGTCACGCTCTGTTTGCCCGTCCTGGTTGCTACGCTCCTGACAGGACTCTCTGTCACCTCTGTGACAGAGAGTTTCCCAAGGGAAACCCTCCAGGAACCCACCCTTTCCTCCTCACACACATTCAGCCACGGAACTTACCATTGCTGCTGCTGTGCTTCTTGCCCAGCTGAGTCCAGCTGGAGTTTTGGCTTTACCAGAGTCAGGTTTGGTTCTGCAGAACCATTCCTCATTTTGAATTTAGCAGCTCTCTGAAAATGGAATGATGTTGTATGCGTATGTAGTAATTGATAATTGCAGCATTCTTATTGCCTCCTCCTTCTCCACCCCTTCAGGAAATCTTGGCCCTATTTCTAAAACTGATGGTGAATCACAAATTACATATGGCTTTTCCAGCTTGCATCTGACTCGGAATTCTCTAAATAAAATAAATGTCTTGCCACTTCTTTGAACTTAAATAACCATTCATGTGATTAACTCAGAATTTCAAACTGACATCCACTTTCTATGCCATTTTTAAAAAGGAAAAATTGTGCATTTGTACCAAGGAATGATTTAATAAGATACCTAAGCCCTTTCTGATGACCTCACAACTCCAGTCTGCTTCTGCTCTTGTATTTTCTCTATCCCACAAAGTTTTCCAATTATGAGCATGGGGCTTCCAGCCAAAGGAAACAAAGCTTCTGAAGGCATTCTGTACTGCAGGTATGCTCGTCAAATAGCCACATATGACAAGCTGGACAGTAAAGACGAAAGTAGGTCTTACCAGCCAATAACTGTAGCCGGAGGGAAGAATGATTTCATTGGCAGTTTCAAGTCTAGATATTCAAGTTTTGGTTGCTCAGCTTTACAACAATAGTTTTTGTGTTTTGACTCACGTTTAGTTTTCTCCTCAAGGAGTCTGGATTTACTATCTGAAAATCAAGATTCTTCAAGGTATCTTAAGTTATGCTCTCAAACAACATTAGGGAAGTTAGAAAAAATTTTCAGAAAAATGTGTTTTCTGTTTGCTGTTCATCTTTTAAAGCCAACTAAAGAAAGATCCATCTTTGAAGAAAAGAATGGGCTATTGGCATGACAAAGATGACACTGTGAAGGATGAAGTGGAAAAAACAGTAAGCACATAATTTAGGATGAGGGCTTATTCATGAAGATATCACATGAATAAAAATCTTCCCAGTAAGGTACAGACTGGATGCTTGCATATAAATGCTACCTTTACAAGGCAGAAACAAATAAATAAACCATACAGCTTGCAGTCTTCCTAGAGTTTATTTGCCTTCCTACAGAAGACTGCAGCTTTCTTTTGCAGCCCTGTTCACACTCATATTTCAGCTTTCTTTTAGAAAAGGTTAAGAATGTTTCATTCGGCAGTAGTCATCATGGGAAAATATATTCACCAGAATTCCATGCTCATTTAATGAAAGATGAAAACTATATTGAACCTGTGTTAACAGCTCTGGACCTGAATGCACATAGATGGTGTATGCCCTTGTGGTAAGTGGTGGTCCAGAAAGGTTAGACGTAGTAGTAAATAAAATTAAACAATTCTTTCATGTCAGAAAGAATGACAACAGTATGTTTATAGATGGGTTTCTGCCATGTTCACACAATCACAGAACCGCACAGTGCCTGAAGCTGGCAGGCACTTCTGGGGATCTCCTGGTACCACCTCTACTCAAGCAGGGCCAGCTGCAGCAGGTTACTTAGCAGGTTGCTCAGAGCCATGACCAGGTTGGTTTCAGTATCTCCAGGGAGGCGGGCTCCACAGCCTCTCAGGGCAACCTGTGTCAGTGTTTGATCACATTCACAGTATAAATGTTTTGGGGTTTTTTTCTGTGAAAGTTTCACTGGGCTAGCCATTGGCCAGCAGCCAACACAGCTGTTCACCCACTTCCCCCCCCACCAGGGGATAGGAGAGAGGACTGGGGGGCAAGGATAAAGAGGCTTATAGGTTGAGATAAGAACAGTTTAATAATAGAAATAGAAGAAAACTTAAAATAATACTAATATTAAAATAGTAGTGATAATGATAACAGTAACAAAATATGCAAATGAGTGACACACAGTGCAGTCCCTCACCCCCCTCCTGACCAAACCCGGCCTGTTCCCAGATAACAATCCCGGAGGAACGACAATCCCGAACCGAAACCGCAATCCCAGAAGAGCGAGAGCCCAAGTGAAAGCCAGAGAGAGAGAAAAGAGAAAGAGACCCTCACTGATATACTGGACATGACTTGATATGATATGGAATACCCCACTGGCATATCTAAATGCCAGTTTAGCTTATTAATTTAGATATTCCTCACCCCCTTAGATCTTGTGCTTGTAGACTAAAAGAACACAAAGTCCTTCACTTCCAGTGACAAAAATGCAAACACTGGTATGTTATCAGCATTTCTCTCATAACAAATACTAGGCTGAGAGCAAAATGCAGCACTATTCTAGCTACTGAAAAAGAAACCCAGCTCTATTTCAGCTAAAAACCAGGACAATCCACCTCTTATGTTTAAGTGGAATTTCCAGTATTTCAATTTGTGCAGCTGGGGACTACCAAGAAGAGTCTGCCTCTGCCTCCTTTCCACACTCCTCCATGTGATAGTAATAAACACTAGTAAAATCCCTCCGAGTCTTTTCTTCTTGAGGCCAAACACTCCCAGCACTTTCATCCCCCTTTTTTATGAAAGATGCTCCAAGCCCTTCATCATCTTCATTGCCCTTTGCCCTTTGCCCAATGGTGCTGTCCAGTATATCCATGCCTCTCTGATACTTGGGAGTGCAGTACTGGACTCAGCAGCCAGGTTGATCTCACCAGTGCTGAGTGGAGGGGAAGGATCACCTCTCTTGGCCTGCTGGCAACACCCTGCCTAATGCAGCCCAGAGAATGTTGACTTTATTTGTCACAGAGGCGCTTTGCTGGCTCATAGTCAGCTTGGATCCCCAGAACATTTTCTGACAAGGTGTTCTCCAGCCAGTTAACCTCCAGCCTGTCCTGGTACACGGTCTTATTCTTTCCCAGGAGAATGACTTGCCACGTCCCTTTTGTTGAACTTCATCAAGTTCCTGTTGGCTGATCACTGCAGCCTGTCCAGGTCCCTCTGGATGGCAGCAAATATATCTGGCATGTCAACCACTCCTCCCAGTCTTGTGTCGCCTGTGAGCTTGCTGGGTGTGCACTCTGACCCACTGACTAAATCAGGAAGTTATTCAATACTGTTGGCCCTAGTTTCCACCCCTGGGGTCCTGCATTACAGACTCCAGACTCTAGCTCAACTTTGTGGTGTTGATCACAACCCTTTGAGCCCAGAAATTTAGTAGTTTTCAGTTCACCTCACTGTCCACTTATCTAGCCCATAGTTCATAACTTTTTTCTATGAGGGTGTTCCAGGGGAAGAATGTAAATGAATTGAAGAGAAGCTTCATGCTGCTAGTAATGATGTGTTTTGCTTTAGGTCTAGTAAGATTCTGCTATCTATCATATATTTTAGCAGCATCTTCTGAAACATGGAGGATAGAAACAATTACTTTATCATTTAAACTCTGAAATTGTTAATACAGCAACCCAATTTCTATATATCCAAGAAATTGACATTGATATAGAAAATACATTTTTAAATGACCAATTCAGTTTGGATAAATTTTCAGTTTCCAGTAAATTTAAGATATAAAACGTTTTGGTCCTTCTTAACCACTTGTTTTATCAAGAGTTGTTCATTTTAATTTCTTAAATTATTGGACTGAAACAGCAAGCCAACAGAAGACTAAGAAAACTCACACTGAAATGGGAAAAGCTGTATTTTAAAACAGATGCTTATAGAAGCCATAGTATTTGTAGGCTCCAGAGATATCTGCAGCAAAGAGATCCGGCCTACAGCACAGTTTATCACATGGCACAAGGGAAGATACTTAAAATATTACTTGTTTGGCAACCAGTGAGATGAAAAAAGGATTCCATGTATGGCAAAATAGCTTCCAGGATACAGGCGGAATAGACATAAAAATCTGTACTCTGCTTTACGTTTCACATGCAAAGAAGTTTCGCACAGCTGTCTTGGGTTTCAATGAACATTATAAAAATGTTATTTTCAAGATGTAGAAGTATGCATTAACCTCCTATCATATTTGTTTTGTTGGTGCTAGGGGAGGAGGTCATCCATGCTGAAAATGCTTCTCTGTTATCTGATGACTACTTTACTTTGTTCCATCTGCTGGTTGCTGAGCCCATCTCTCTTGTGGACAGCTGAGCCATTTCAGATGCCTGCTTTCTCTTCACCAAGGCCAAGCACTGGCATGGTCTAATTGCCAGTCTGGTTGCTTTTTGTTGCCTTTGGAAAGCTGTGCTCTCACTGTGGCTTTTGTGGTTGTTTCCATCAGGCAGTGTGGTCCCTCGCAGAGGCACAAGCGTGCCAGGCCAGCCTTTTTGAATCAGTGCCAGCCTTCTTACTTGGGAAGTGAAGCCAAATATCATATATTTTAAACTGTAATGCTTTGCTTGTCCACCCAGCTCCTGTCTCCTAAAGTCATTAGTTGTGGTTTTACTTCACTGTTAAAATACTCCTTTTCCCCTCACAACTCTAGCTATTGTCAACTCTCTGTTTAGCAAGCTGTGCTTAGGTAAAATGCAGAGATTCTTTTCTACTGAAGACCTTTTACTTTTTATTCTTTTTGTGTCCTAAGGAAGTAGAATGTGTTTCTTATTGAATGTGAAACACTGTTTAAGTAATATTTAGAAGCTGTCTTAATTCAGCTAAAGCCAGGCTACTTGAATTTACTTTTGACATTCTGTAACTAGCAAGTGACTATACACCATGGTAGACAGTAAAAGCTGAACAATGCTGTTTAAGATATTTCTTCGTATTTTAAATTAATGTTCCTTTCAAGATTTTGAAGCTAATTTGCATACACTGTCTCCCCACCAAGGTACACATCTCAACAACAGGTGATCAGGGAAGACATGGCTTTCCCAACATCAAAACTGGTCATGTGAGACCAGAGTCCTGACTCTCAACACCCATGCTCTAAATTCCCTAAAAGTGCTAGATTCTCCCTTACATGGCTTGCTCTATCAAGACATACTCAGACTCATTGTTAAATACCTAGTCAGCTAAAAGTTTTGTTCTTGATGTTCAAGATTCAGAGTCATAAATGTTAAGTCATCTTCTCACACGACAAGTATAAAATACTCATGGTCAGGTGAGGACAACTCTGTCTCTGTTTTTACTGTTTCTGTTTGCTGTTACTGTTTCTGTTCAGCTTGCATAAAATTGTCAGTCAGACTCCAGTGAGACATTTCTGTTAATTGACAGCAATCCAAAGAAAGATAAATTTATACTGATCTCATATAATACACTAGATAGCCAGGACAAATAAACTACTTTAGTTTAACTCCAAATATGGTTATTAAAGTAATCTTGGTTTCCAAGACTGAAGTATTGAAACAGCTGTGGCAGAAAGAGTGCCTTCAGTTACAATGAATCCACATGATTTCTTGTATTACTGTGATTTTTTTTTTTTTTTATTTCAGCAGGTCTAGTTGTAGGACAAGAAATGAAATCTCTTACAATCTTTAATCTTCCAGTTATATTAACAAGGGAATCTGAGAGGAGCAAATAGTTTATCATGTTTATGTAATAGGATAATCAGAATAATTGTTTTCTATTTGTCTTTTGAATGCATATGTTTTGGGGGTTTTTATCCTCACATATTCACCTATTGAATAAATGGGAACAGGCTTTTTTCCTGCAATACTGTGATACAGTTGGATAATACCAAAAAGTGTCATGATTAATTATCTTTGTTGGTCATAAAGAACTCTGGCAGAAAAATCTGTGTACCAGTAGCACTTTTTGATATTTCATAACATTTGGGCATAGTTTAATTTTTTTTTATTACCAATGTCTTTCTTATTCTAACAAATAAAAAATATTCATTTTCAGTATCTAGATATTCCCATATATACCATGTACTCTTGTTGTAAAATACTGTGATAGATTAAAACTTATTGAGACACTCAATAGATACAGAAGCAAAGGCTATGAAAGGGGTCAAGAAAAAGTTAGCACAGTGTGTTCGTAAAATCCGTTCTATTAGAGTCATGTTTCACCATTGGAGAATATAGAGGTCCACTATGAAGACAGCAAGGTCACCAATCCTGCACTTTTATCAGCACTGAATAATTTAAAATAAGAGAAATGGATGAAGATTAGTTTGTGACTAGGACTGCTGTTAAATGAGCAGTGCACAGAAAAGGAAAAAAGAAAGTACTAAATTCACTTCAAATAACTGTTATTGAAAAAATAATGGTGGACAAATCCCATGCATAGGGTGTCATCAGCACTATATAAGTAAAGACTTAGATGTAGTTTATTCGTTTCAACTTATGTTTAATGAATGATAAATTTCTGCTTAAAAGGAATCTTGAATCTTTCTGGAATAGGGCCTGGAATTGCTTTTCTTGTTTTCAGATTTGGACAAAGACAAAAATCATGGACATTTTAAAAGATAAATATTTTCTTAACTACTAGAATTATATTGCTTTTGAAAACTCCAGAACAGTATTATGTTATAAGGAGTTTATTTTTACTTGGAGGTTTGGTTTATACTGGAAATTTATTATATTTTTCTCTTTCATGACAAAATAAAAATAGTAAACTATTTGTTATAAAATGCATTTTGTTATTGTTCTGCAAAGGTTTTGTTAGGAAGCCAAGACATTCCAACCTCAAACCTATAATTTCTGTCCTTTTTAGCTTCCTCACTAGGTTCTTGGCCCTCACCTGTCTGTAGTTCAATTCAAAAACTTGAAAGATCTAGAAATTAAGAGTTATATGCTGTTTTCAGTATAAGGAAATCTCGCTAATTCAATGAGTTTGTGAGAGACTGACCCTTCCAATGATGTCAGAGTTACACAGATAGCAAGGGAAAGTGAGACAGAAATAAGAAGTACTAAGCTAAAAAGATATGCTTTTTTAACCTAGGAAAAGTAATAAGCTGTGAGGTTTGTCATAAAGTTTCTGTGCTGGAAAAATTTTCTGCATTTACTAGGTTAATGGCATCCACTGTGAAATGAATACTGGCTAAGTGGTGTACCAAATGTGTCAATGATAGCCAAAGTTTTGAGAAATGGCAGCAAGAAATAGGTGATAGGAACTTTAAGGGCAGCACAGGTTAAAAAAAAAGTGTCCATTAGAGAATTAAAAAAATAATTTTCAATTAAAAATAAAATAATTTAAAAAATTCTGAAAAAACGTGCCTTGGGGCATTCACATTTTACAGACATAGATTATGTATTAAAAGAAGAAAAATGAGTGCAAGACAGTTCCAGCAAGCAGTTGTGAATCTGAACCAATGAAGAAAATGGAATGAAAACAGGTGATGTATTAAGTACGACTTTCTTATCAGCTTACATTTCCTCAAATCTTTTCTTTCCGCAGCTATACATCCAAATCAATGAAGATTTGTTCCTCTTAACAAATTACTTTCTACTGCTTTTAGGCAGCAACAGGAGAGAGAGATATAGGTCTGGGATGCAGTTTGCCTACCAATAACTCCTTAAAACATAGCAGAGAAATGTGGTAATGCATAGCTCTACTCCTTAGTAACTTTAGCCCAGCTTTCTCTAGCGAACAACCATTATGATTTGTCTAATGAGCTGAAAGTTATCATCAAATTAATTTTACATGTATGCATAAAAAGTCATTAGTCATCCTACATTTCCTTTTGATCGAGGGTCTGCCTGGTTTGTTCTAAGCTAAATGCTTTTCCTGTACCAATGACCTAATCTATGAGGCTTTTAAATTACTTGTGTTAGGATACTTACTGCTATTAATGCTAACAGCACTTTGAAATAATTAGGGTAATAAGTTAAGAATGTTGAGATCAGTAATAATCAATTATACTATTTCAGCATGGTGTTATTTTATAGTGAACAGTTAAAACTATAGGAGAAAATTTCCTTTGAACACACAGATCTCACTTTGATTAATGGTGTCACAAAGCATTCACTTACTCTTGAAAAAGAAAAAAACCCTTGAACTGCCAGGCAGTAAGATAAAAGATTTACCATTATATTTACTTTTATTAAGGAAATGCTATTTCAAAGAGCTAAAGGGCTTGGTTACATCAGTTGCATTCCTTTTGGAGAAAGTGTATAACATTTCTCTAATCAGTCTTCTAGTTTTATTTATTGATTTACTCTTAATTTTTACTAGCTTTCATATGGTTGAATTGGTATTTTAAAAGGAAAAATTCTTTTCAACTTTATGGCCTGGAACAAAGCTAACAAGTGTTTTCAACTTTATTAATTTTTCTCCTCCTGACATCTGTTTCAAAGGCCTTATGCTCAGTGAATCTTTACACTGTCCTCACATTTCCTCTTCCTTCTTTCTTAATATCAGAACTGTTTTTTTACTGATGTGGTACATGAGGAGAGAAAAAGGATAGCTTAAGAGCTGTATTACATTACTTTATTTTTTTTTTTTTCTAATAATGGACATTCTTGACTCCTGATTAGAAAGCATCTGCACAGTGTTTACATTAAATTGTTAATCTGTATTCATTTGTATTAAACTTTTAATGTGTCTATGGGAAATAAGTGAAAGCTAAAGTATATCGCTGTGCTTAGGTGATCTAGTATACCTCTGAAAAGACAAGCACTTTATTTTGAAACTCAATGTAGCCTAGTGACCAGTGGAGTATTTGTACCCATTCCAACTTTAAGGAGTCCTCTTTGCTGTCTTACGCTCTTATAAAGCTGTATTCTGAGCACTCAGCTTAAGGACACTTGCTTACATGAAAATTTACATTACTTTATATACTTCATTATAAGGCAGTTGGACATCGATCAAGTCCAGCTGGATGTTAAGCACTTACATTGTGATGCTCAATGAAAAACGTTATTGAAGATTAGGAAAGTACTTCAATAATAAAAATAATATATGGTATATTAAACTCCATGTCAAAATGCCCTAGTCAAAGGGTTAGCGTCCTTGTGGCTAAGATTTTTTTTTTTCCTGGGCCTATTTACCATCCTATTTGAATGTGTTTCTCGAGTGGTATTATCTATGTGGTAATGTTGTTGAAGATACATAACTTGCAAGAATGCCAATGCCAAATGTGGTTTTTATTACATTCATGTCAACGAGCAACCACAGGTCTGAGGGGTTAGACCATCTGTGCAATTCTTTTTGGGATCTTCTGCATAGTCTTTCATAAACAGTTTGGGTAAGATAAATAAAATTCTAAGAAACAGAGGCTCTAGCACTCAAGTGTGATGTTGCGGTACTGATCAGGTGTGTTTAAGACTGTTGGATCCTCAAGGGTGTGGTGGTTTTCACTCAGCCAGCAGACAAACACCACACAGCTGCTTGCTCATTCTCCACCTGGGAAATGCAGGAGAGAATCAGAAAGGTAAAAGTGAGAAAACTCATGGCTTGAGATAAAAACAATTTAATAATAGAAACAAAGTTAAAATTAAAATAATAATGATGACAAATAATGATAGTAGTAATAATGGAATATACAAATGAGTGATGCATAGTGCAATTACTCACCACCCACTGACCAATGCTCAGCCCGTTTCCTATCTAGTAATCCCAGAGCAGAGAAGATCCCAAAACTGAAACCACAATCCAGGAAAAGAGAGAGCGCTTTCTGACCAAGCCTCATTTATATAATGAAGATGATGTTATATGATATGGAGTATCCCATTGGCATATCCAAATGCCAGTTTGGGTCTACTAATCTTACTGGGCTACCCCAGCCACCTTCTTATGCACCTGTAGTTGAGCAAAACATGGGATGTTGGAAAGTTCTTGATTTCTTAGCAACAACTAAAACCATGCATAAATTATCAGTGTTGTTCTCATACCAAATCCCATACTGAAACCAAAACACAGTGCTATTCTACCTACTAAGGGGAAAATTAGCTCTATCCCAGCTGAAACCAGGGCATAGGGTGTGGAAAGAAGATGGAAAATTACCGGAGGACATTGATGCCTCTCTGAGGCCAATGTGTGGATTATAGTCAAGTCTTGTGTTAAAACCAGAGTAAGTGTTCCAGTCTGTAAAGATGCATCAACACATATGTGTTTCATTTATCAAATAGTTCCTCCATGTTTTCAGTCCACTAGCCTTTAGAACTAAAGAACTTACTTCATGGTTTTAGATGCTTCTATGGATCACCAGATGCCATATTCCTCAAAGAGCCTGTATTTGCTTGTTTATGTAGCCAGGGAGAAAGAAGGGAAAATAATCTGTCCATAATGAAGGCTAGTTTTGTCTTTAAACAGAAAGACTTTTTGATGTCAATCATTAATATCTTCCAAACTACTGTAATTTTTCATGGTGACCATACTGGACCACCTTGGGCTCCTCTGTATGATGGGTGCAGAGCCCTCCATGTTTCCCAATTTTTAGAAACTCTGTAATTTCAATGTGAGATTTACCCTAACAATTATAGCAATATATAGATTGAATTAATTTAAATTAACTGTAGAATTGAAACATTTGCATATTAAAATGGTATTTAAAGGTCTGTTAAGGAAGGGTTAGAATTCTAATATTTCAAGTTTTTGAGTAACAAATTGGATATGAGAAACAGCAATGTGCAAGATAATCTCACTCATTCTTATTTGATACATTGTAAACTATGCCTGAATTATTTTTCTGTATAGCATGTCTTGTAAAGAATAAATGATAGCAGGACATAAAGATTTTATTGTTGCTTCTTTGGGATCACCTGCACAGTCAGCTCACGACTTGACTCCTGGGAGTTCTTGTGGGCTTTTTCAACTCATGCTGTGCCATCATGTGCCTCTCTGTAACACTTATTTTTGGTATTTTATACTCTTGCATAATGAACCTGCCAAAGAAAATCTGACCTTCTGCTTTATGTGGTTGCCTAACTGTCATGAATTAGTGTCAACAGCTTCTCCAGGGTGAGCTATGTAACTCTGATGAACTTGAAACATTATCTCAGAATATACTTCTGGTCTCATCCAGTGTGAACTTTTTGTTATCTTATGTTCCAGCCACTCCTCAGTCTCTTGCATGCTGACCTGAGCTGAGCTGTAAGAATTTCAAGTGTAGCTCTCATGCAAGCCTTCCATCAGGTGTGTTTTCATGACCTGGTGGGTAATTCTAGGTCTGAGGCATTTCCACAGATCTTTGCTTTTCATCAGTTTATGGTGTGCTGTAAACTAGAAGATCACTGAACACAGTTTCAAGTATGTCCTCTGGAAGGCAACTCTTCATTGTCATTGATCCTTAGAGTTGCTCAGAAGACTGGTTTGTAAAGTGAGTGAATGAAATTCATCTTGCTGTACTGCCAGCTTCTTATTAGAAATGCACATGCCATCAATAAAAGCAAGGCAAACATCAGGGGATTTTAAAGGCAAGGTTTTTGCATGCTTAAGTGTGTTACTTGCAAAATCTCGATCTCTTTAAACCCAGAGGCATTCCTAAACAGATTTGCTTTCCAATACCAAAACCAAATGTTTAAGGCTGAAAATACCTTCCTCAAGGCATTGGAAGTCTCTATCCCATCTGAATGAATGTTTTGCTTAATTAATGAAACAATGGTAACTGTAGCAGGGCACTGGGGAAATAGTATTATGTAGACAGGACTGTTTCAATGCAGATATAGTAATCTATTTATTTCCTTTTTCAGAAGGCACAAAAACATTTTGGTGAATTTTTCAGTTCTTTCTCTGCCTAAAAGGTGAGGAAGACTGGAAAGGAGATGGAAAATTTATTTAGTAACATAACTCATGTTTGCAGCTTTACCACTATGATCTGCTCATGCTTCTGGGAAGGCCTGTCAGTTGCCTGGCATCTTATGTGTATTTCACAGGTAGGTTTACACAAAAGCTGTCTAGCCTGGTGCTTCAAGGTGTGCCCTGGTCCACAAGCAGCAGCTGTTTTCTAGGCAGTTCACGTGCAATGTACAAAGTCAAGTCTCTTGCAACTGCTTATCGAGAACCAACCAGACCACAGGGTGACCTGTCTTTCTCTAGCATTTTATCCTCTTCCACTGGTAAAGTCTCTTCTGCCTAGAAAGGTTTATTCTTGCAGCTAGGCCAGGGTTCTGTCATCTATAGAGTCAGACTGCTTGGAACAGGGTCACAGGGGCCTGTCAACAGCAGCTGCATGCCAGGCAAGATATCATAACTAAAATCCCATCTTGTAGGTGCAGATGACAGGAGCGTAATTATGTTTGACATGCTACTAAAAGAGGAGGGAGGCAAGCCACAGAACACTACTTTCCCTTCTCTCAGTGCTCTATTCACCCCCTCACTGCTGCTAACACGCTCTGTTAACTGATCATTTTAGGTTGCCAACATAATGGGAGCCCTGGGGAATTAGTCTGCACGAGATGTAAGAAGCCGCTTCTTGGTAATGTATTAGTCATTTCAAAACACTTTAAGGAGGAAGCAGAAAAAAAATGACAAGCTAATTCTGTGATATATTTCAGAGGTATTCAGGCCCCTGTGAGAACAATACCTCTATTCATGCCTTGACACTGTTGGGAATTTGTTTTTCCTTCATTCCAGAGAGAGGCCTGACCAGAAACAAAAAGAGAGCGAGGCAATGTGCTCTTCCCTAAACCATGATTTCTGCAGCTATCAGAGTGAACAACTGGCAATGTTCTTTATATATGTTCTATAATGAGTGACTGGCAATGTTCTATATTAAGAGAGAAAGCCTGAGAATGCATTACCTTTACAAAGTATTCTGCATGCAGTCTTTCCTCTGAAAATCTTCCTTGCCTTGATGTAGTGCATGCAGGGGTTGGGCAAATCTGACAGCTTGCTTTCTTCTGATACCTACATTTTCATATGTATGGAACTAAGTTTATGAGGACTGTGTGACATTTGAGTTATTGGGAAAATGTACATAAAACAGCATCATCTAGCTGCCCATTTTGTGAAGGAAATGGCAGTCGAATGAAACAAGATAAATAATATCATAGTATGCTATGGGGATAAGGGTTGGCTGTTTTCCCAACGCTGTGTTAGCTTGTTCATAATGGATATGGATATCCATAATGGATATGGATAAAGGCAACCATTGCTTGATGGAATAGGGCATGATAAATAGAACTGTGAGTAGTTTGGCATTAACTAATTAGAATGGTAGCCAGTTTCAAAATTAGGAGTTCTGACTTGCTGATAAAAAATTCTGGGAGTGTTACAATACTATGTTTGTTTCAATGTATATGATTATTGAACAGTGAGAATGCAATTTTTGTCTTCACCCAGTTGTACCCTTGTACAAACCTACTTCAGTTAACAACCAATCAGCTTCAAAGAGTAGTTAGCTGTATAAACACTATCTCTATGAATAAGTGTGTAAACAAGGCTCTGAAAATTTGGGTTGGGCTTCTTTCAAAACCCAGGCCTTCTAAACCTTTCCCATAACTTGAAATAAGCTGAAATGGTGCCACAAACCAAAGTAGGAAACTCCATGGAGAGATAATTTCCTCCTTTTCTTACTCTTTTATTATGCAACTCAACTATATATTTACCTCATTCTATTTTCACTTGCCTTGTGTTACATCCCTATTTTGTAACTTGGGAAGCTCTTTTGCAAGTGGAAGAGACACTGCAGAGTATGCTTTATTGCTTAGAGTTATGTCTCTTCTGGATGCTATTTATTTCCCAGCTTTGCAAACCAAGGAGCTAAATGGAATTGCTAAAAGCTATAGCTATGCCTTCCCTAGAATTTTGTCAAATTGATCCAACAAAGAATTTAAGCAGTTATCATGAAAAGTAAGTGTAAAAAAAAAAAAAAAATGTTCAAATGCTTTGGTAAGTGTGGTTAAAAAATGTTATTCTGTCTCGAACAGAATATTCTCCTGGACATAGAAAACTTGCCCAAGAAAATAAGTGCCTATTAAAATGTACATATTCTTTTAATGGGTTTAAGTCAAGAGCTACAAATAACTAAAATTGTATTTCTGAAGTCCAAATAATTCAATGAGTTTTCATGAATTGTATGAAGAATAGTAGAATCTTTTTCTAGTGATACAGCAAGCATGGCAGGAACAACAAAAGCATAAAACTTACTTGGTGTGAACCTGAATGTGTTTCCTTAGAGAAATGAAGCATGAGTGTGACTTCTGTGATAAATGCTAGGAGTGATGTGGTTTGTTTGCACAAATATGTTCCTAATAAAAAGGAAAGAAAATGGAATAAGCAGAGACAGGTGACCCAATGTAGAGACACCCTCTGGGTGTGCAGGGATGGGGCTAGGAAAGCCAAATCCCACATGAAGTTTTATCTAGTGAGGGAGGTGAAGGACAGTAAGAATGGTTTCTACAGTACATCAGCTGCAAAAGGAACACTAAGAAAAATTGGACCTGGTGCTGAATAGGGCACCCCTGGGAAGGGCACGGTACTCAATGCCTTCTTCACATTGGTTTTTACACCAGCTTCCAGGAGCACCTAGTCTCTCATACCACTGTGAAAGTCCAGAGCAAGGAACATTTACACTCACCGGTGGAGGATCAGGTTAGGAAATATTTAAACAAACTGCATGTAATCAGGTCCATTGGGCCTAGTGGGATGTACTCGTAAGTGCTGAGGGAGCTGGCCCACATCATTGTAAAGCTACTCTCAGTTATCTTTGAGTGGTCATAGCAATTGAGATAGCAAATGTCGTTCCTGTCTTGAAGAACTGCAAGAAGGAGGATCTGGAGGATCTGACTAGAGGTGGGTTATCCTTACCTCAGTACCTGAGAAGGTGTTGGAGCAAATAATCCTGGAAACCGTTTCCTAAGACATGAAGGATAAGAAGTTGACTGGGAGTAGACGTAGATTTACAAAGGGGGAAGTTGTGCCTGACTGTGTGATAGCCTTCTACAATGAAACAACTGACTTGGTGAATGAGGGGAGAAAAACAGATGTTGATAGGTCAATTTTAGAATGCTTTGCACACTGTCTCTCATTTACAAGCTGATGAAGTACATCTTAGATAATTGGTCAGTGAGGTGGCCTGAGAACTGATTGAACTACTGAGCTCAAAGGGTTGTGAACAGCGCCACAGAGTTGAGCTGGAGTCCGGTATGCAGTGCAATATCCCATGGGCAGATACTGGAGCCAACAGTATTTAATATCTTCCTGAATTATCTCGACAGTGGGCCAGAGTACACTCTCAGTAAATTTGCAGGTGATACAGAATTAGGATAAGTGGTTGATACACCAGATACATTTGCTGCCATCCAGAGGGACATAGACAGGTTGGAGACATCAGCCAACAGGAACTTCATGAAATTCAACAAAAGGTATATGGCAAGACATTCTCCTGGGGAATAATAAGCCCGTGCACTAGCACAGGCTGGGGCTGACCAGCTAGAAAGTAGTATGTCAGAAAATGCCCTGGAGTTCCTGGTGGACACCATGTTGACCATAAAGCATGTGATTCTATAATTCTATTTGTGCACATGCAATGTTAGGTATTATTACTGCATAGAAATAATAGTAGAGTAAGCATTAAAATATTATGCAATTTTTACAAACCAAAATGCCATACTGGTGGAGTCTGCATGTACTGAATTAGACTTGCAGAGCTGTTTACTCACCCATTACAACACATGGTACAGAGCAGAGCATGTGTTTGTAGTGGCTTTGTTTCTGCATTTTCAAGGTGTCTCCATGGTGCTGTGCTTGTGGAAGTTACAGTAGATTAAGAACTGACAGAACCAGCTTCCATTTGTAACCCCAGAGGTGAAAAATAAGGAAAGGTAAAGGGTTTTTTATAACAGTGAAAGTTCAGAGGAATAGGGCATTTTCTATTTCAAATGGCATTTTTGTGATGAAGAATCAGAATTTATATATAATTCATCTTGCTCACTTTCTGTCATGGGACTTTGGAATTTAAAGCAAGCAAGTGTACAATGAAATAGTAAATGTGCATTTAAGTTCTAATTCAGAATTATTTCACAAGTAGAATCCAGTAGATTTCTGTAATGTATGGTGCCCAGGGTGATCCATTTCTTTCAATAGTCTTATCTGATGTACAATTTCATGTTTTTTTCGTTGTGGGTTGGTTTTTTTTTTTAGCTTATCTTTTATGTTTTGGTATTTATTTAGGACCTGAAGCAATATTCACTTTGCTGTTATAGCTAAAAGAAATTAATATTCAATAGATTCTTGACCTTTTCTATGTACATCATTAGTTTCTTGCTTTTTTATTGCAAAATACTGAAGATGTTGCTGGTTTCCACCACTGTGCTTTCTGAGATGTGAATCATCTAAGCATCTTTTCCAGCACTGCACATTAACTCAGTTCTTTCCTATAGTATGTCACTAACTATGCAGGTGTTGTATAGGATCCAGAAACTTAACATTTAAACAGCACTGTCTGAAGTATTTGCCACTATTTATTTGTCAGCATTCTCACCTCAACCTGTGTGAATCATCCCATTCCACAGATACCCAAAAGGCACAGAGAGACTGTAAACCAAATCCAACAAAGGATATGGGATTTTCTTGCCTTAAACAGAATCTTAAATTACAGAGCTGCACTGCCTGCCTTCTACGTGAAAGATATATCTGGGATCTGAAAATTATGAGTATACTAACAAAGGGGATAGGCATCCCCCTAGGCTAAAGGTTTAAAATTAATGTTTGGAGTATCTGTTACTAACTACATACAATGTGACAAAAGTATACATCTTCAGTATTGCCTCTATGACAGGCTGCTAGGAGAAACTCCCATCCATTCAAGACACAGTTTGTATAAAGACAAGTGCCTATGGCTGTCTTTTAAGTAGATGGGGAGAGTCCAGGTTTTTTCTTTTATAACTGGTAAATTCAAAGGAATTTAAGCCTCTGTTGCCTGCCACCTGAATGAACGTTACAACTATTGAAGTGTCACCCTATTCAAAGGGGAGACACTTTCAACCTCTGTTGTGCTTCAGTGCAGAAAATGGGAATAGGACTCCTTAGCACTAATTTAGCACAGAAGGAGGCTGGAGTCTTCCACCAAGGAATACTTCATTTTTTTTAATTTCTTTTTTTCTCTAGTGACTGAAGAATCTAGAAGTCTGGAGAGTTTAAAAGGAGTCACTGAACTCCTTAGGTAACAAGATTGTGGTGCTATATGATGTATTTAGTGCCTGTCTTTCCACCAGCAATTTCTGTCCACGCATGCAGTTGGTTTCAGGCCCATTCCTTCTGTCTGGTGTGAGGATGTCTTGCTGATACCAATATGGTCCTCATGCAGTAGAGGTAATCATACTTGACTTCAGACAACCTTCTCTTCTCATGACTCCACTGGCAGTTTTCATTTTAAAGCAAGAGAAGACACTGAGCACAGACAGGTAATTTTCATTACTCCCTTTGTACTGAATTTGATGACATTCATGCTAAACCCTTGTTTTTTCCAGTTTCTTTTAAATGAACACACAGTGATGCTCCAATGTAAAGGTATTTTTCCCTCCTTGATGTTTCCTTTTCTCCTGTTCTTTAAGCAATATGGATAGTGATGCTGGCCTGCAGACATGTAGGTACTGCAAGAGGGAGAAATGAAGGAGTAAGCAAGGAAAGGGGAAGTGAGAAGGGACAGCAGTTCATCTAGAATCACAGAGCAATTTTAATCCAAAGGCAAGAACAAAAATGTGTCAGCATTCCCATAAAGCATTTCTTTTTTTAAAAAAAACCCCAAAACACGAAGGGGTTGTGTGCTTGTTTTTGAAGAGATGAAATTCAGTTAATTTTGACAGTTACTTGATCTGCATGTGAAGATTTTATTTTCAGTCGTGTTTGATTAATTCATTTCCACAGTGGACAAGTTAGTGAAGTGCATATGATAAAAACTAAAATCTGAGACATTTTCCCTCCCTCTAACAGGGCTCTTCTGTTAAATACTGTAATGGAATACTTAAGAAGAGTATTTAATTCCTGGAGCTAATAAGTAGTAATAATAAAAATCTTTTATTTGAATTATGTTAGTGAGCTCATCTTTATAATGGACAAAAAATAATATGCATCTCCTACTCAGAATGCGTTCTGAAGTAAGCAACGCTGTATAGGCATAAGGCCCCAGTGTGATTTTGCTCCTGTGGGATGAACTGTGAAGTAAAATGTCAAAAAAGTTATTTAAAATCAGTGCAAGAGAAACCAGGGTCAGGTTTTGTCCAATACTGAGGGAAGCTAAGTGACTAGTTTGATATAGCAAAGGCAGATTTTCACTGTTTATCTGCATTCCTATTTCTTTCACATTAATCTTGAGAAACTCAGAAAAACTATCTTAGAAATGGAGACAAGATGTTTAGTAAGTGGAATATTTTTCATATAATGAAGAAAGATTAAAAGGCATTTCTAATTCTTTGCTGATAATTTTTTTCAACCAGCAAAGTTTCCATAAATGATCTGTGTAAACTTTGCAAAATATTGTAGAAAGATTTTCAAATAGAGGCGTTCTACCATCAGGTAGAGTTATTGAGACCTAAAAAAATTTGATGTTTTCTACTGTCCTAAATAATTTTTAAATTTCATGTGCAGTCAGCAACTTTTCTTTTTTTTTAACAATATGCCTTTTTATATGGACTTTACTAACAAAGACAATAAATGTTGCCCATTCTAAGACCAGCATTAGAAGAACTATACTGATGTCTCTCAAACATTGTGGCTTTCTTTTAGGCCTAGACCATTGTATATACTATATTAATATAGCATCACAGTGAAATTTTAAGTTTTTTCCATTTGAGCATATTATAACAAGGAGTAATAATAATTTTTGGATATTACACACATATATTTTTAGATGCAGGCAAGAATACTGTGTTTGGACTAGAAAGTTAAATTGCCCTACCTAAAGAGAATAAATAAATGTTCTTTGTGTTGTATCTCACTGTGGTCCTGAAAACTTGTTAAATGTTTAGAAACACATCAGTGCAAATTCTGTGCTATGTAAAATGGTTGGCCAAAGATTTACTGATAGTAGGAAGTTTGCCTTTGCTTGCACTGCATAGAGATGTGAAACTGTATTTGTTTATTACAAATAGTGTGATTTCTCAAGGTGTTTATTCTTTGACCTTTTGTTTTATACTCAGTAGTATGGTATCTGCTGAATAATTAACTAAAAAAATAAAATGTTATAATGAAATGTAATCCTCAGTTCTACTGATGTGCATAGGGTCTGGTTTTGCTTATTTCACTAGGAGTAAATCAGACATTATCTGTCACACAGGAAGAAAAATTGAAGTTTTGTCTTAATGAAAGATGTAATTGTTTTTTTTTTCTTTCCAGTAACTTAGGTTATCTAGATCTCTGTTATATGTGCACTTGCTCTGTGAGATACCAAACTCAGTTCCTGCTGTTTGAAGTACAGAAAGCAATAGAAACTTTGTGAAATTTTAAAACAGAGGATTTGCTGTTTGTTAAGTATGTAAAATTCTACTTAAAATACTTAATGTTATTTAGGGAAAATGGTGTTATTTCAAGAGCTGCATGTTGTCAATTGTTATGCAAGGTTCTGCATTTTCATATAATTTAATTTAAAAATACTTATTTCCTGGTAATGACTCATTCTGCACAGCATTCTGCTTATAGCATGCTATGCTACTGTGAATATACTCACATGCAACTTCTGTTACATTGTGCTTGTTCACAAACACACTCCCAGCAAACTATTGTTTGCCTTTGTAAGGTGTTTGGCTGAAACCTGTAGTAACTCAGAAATTAATCAGTAACAGTGGGTAGCAGTATGACAACACTGCTGCCAATCTATAATTGTAAAGTAGGTAAATAAATAAATGCATCTCAAAAAAACTATTCTATGCATGTAGAGCCATCTGTTTCTGTCAACTGCTCTGTATGAGGCCTTCTTCTATTAACAAAACCTCTTACATTTGTTAATACTGTTCCTGCCTGTACTAAATCAGGTTATATGAAGGATTTGGGTTTTCCATTTGAAACTCCTGAAGGTTGGCTCTAAGTACTTTCAAATAAGAAAAGAGTGTTCTCATTTGAAAAATGCAAACTGTAAGTCAAAAAAAGCTACATGTAGGGGCTTTTGGGGGTTTTTTGTTTTATCAGGTTTCAGGTGTTAACTCTAATATGAAGTCTTTTTGTATGTTTTGATTCAAATAACTGTAATGTCCAGCTAGATACAGTTTTTTTTTAAAAAAACTACCTCTACATACTCCTAGTGTAACAAGTTTGGCCAAATGCTTCATAAGATATTTTTTCACTGACATTTCTGTGGTATTCACTGACAAAGGATTGGATGCGTTTCTGTGCCCTGTTCAGAGAGAGTGCTACACTACTGTTGACTTTACCTAAAGGTGAATACTGAGACAAAGTAAAATAAGTGGTTAACCAAAGGTTGCATGGACAGGAAGGGGGAACAGGACTCCGATGTCAGAATTCTCAGCCCTGTGCTTTAAGCATGCACCCATATTACTCCTATAAATGATCTGTGCTTGACATAATATCAAGAAATCCTCTGTGCTTCAGTTTAGCTGAAGGAGAAAAGAAGAGAGACTGCTGGAAAATGGAAGCTAGTGTTTTCAAGAATTTGAAAAATGCAGTTCTTTTTGATTTAGGTCATGGGTAATGATCAGCTCTTTTCTGAGTAAGAATGTATCAAATATGGAAAGAATATCCATCTTGTGTATGCAATTTTCTTCATAAACCAGGTTTAATAATTAATATATTATTTAAATAATTAAATAAATATTTTTTATATGTTGTTCTTCAAAATTTATTCTGCAATTGATTACCAATAGCCTTCCACACCTTAATTTTTATATAGAATCATAGAATGTTGTGAGTTGGAAGGGACCCACAAGGATCATTGAGTCCAATTCTTGCCCTAGCATAGGACAATCCCAAGATTCAGACCGTGTGTCAGAGGGCACATGTTGTCCAAATGCTTCTGGAATATTGTCAGGCTTGGTGCCATGAGCACCTCCCTGGGGAGCCTGTTCCAGTGCTCCACCACCCTCTGGGTGAAGAACCTTTTCCTCATGTCCAACCTAAACCTCCACTGGCACAACTTCCTACCATTTCCTCTGGTCCTGTACTTTTTACTCTGCTCTGTGTCATCTTGACTGAGAAACTAAAGGCTTGGAATAATATTTTCAGAAGTTAACAGCCTCAAAGATTGTCTTGACAATTTACCACAGAATAGTATAAATACGTGTCCTTTTGAAGACTAGGGAATCAAGTAACAGCTAATTGAGTTATAATAAAATATAGTTCTGAGGTACATTCCTTCCATGAAGCAGTCAGTGCTGAATTTCCTATAAATAGATGCAAAATAGTATCAATATGGCTTTAAATCTCAAGCTGGGTAAGAATTAAGAGGTGTGACAGTGTGCACAAAGAACTCAACTAACCCATGCATCTTCATTATTTAGGAATTTGATTTTGGAGTAAGCTAGTCTAAAGAGTCCTGTAAAGTACAGTTTAGCCCAAATTAGCATATATCTGGGTTACTATGGCAATTTGTTTATGAGATCTAGAAACCTAAACTGAGGCAAGAGTACTAGAGCCTTAAAGCTGGAAACAATGGCTTTGTACTCAGCTAAGGTGTTTTGTGTAATGGAACTGATGCCCTTGTCAATATAGAAATCAAGAAGAAATTATAAGATTTATTCCAAACAAGACATCTGTAGTCAGGTAGCAACCAGGAGTTACTGTGGAGTTAATGATTAAAGGGAACAAATACAAATTAATGTAACTTGTTTTTTACAAAATTATACTCTTAGCTCTCAGCCTAAAGCTGTAATCTCTGTCGAGAAAGCTATGTTATGTTTGTAATGTGAGGGTATTTACTGGATAAGAAGTAATTGCTTGCTCATGCTGTGAGACACTTTTTGGTAATGTACCCCCTACTATCACAGAAGAGATGAGATTAATAGAGCACGTGTTTAGTTTTATGCTTATTCACAACAGTACAGCCTATGCATTTTATTCATGAGACTCATTTTACCATTAAATTTCATAGCAACTTAAAATTTCCTAGCCCCATATTTTAATAGCCAAGTTCAACCCAAGTGTACTGTATAAGGTGCTAGAAATGTTTCACAACATCAGTGGAAGAAGAAATCCAGGATGTTTTAACTCAGTTTTTCCTTTCATATATTTTTCTCTTGCACTGTAGGTTATAGAGTAAGATAAATGTCATGAATCTGGTACCCTTTGTCCGAGCTCTTGATTTTCCTCCCCTTTTCTACCTTATTTTGTGTTTTATTATCCCCAGGCTAAATGAGAAAAGGGCAGGCTGTAGTACTGAGAGCAAGAAGGGGAGGAGAGAATGGGAAATCTTACTCCTGTAGGGATGGAGTAAATACAGGGATAACAGTTATTATGAAAAGTTAGAAAGGAAATATGATCTGGACTAGCTCTTTGGAAAATATTGCTATATCTTTGAAGAAAATCCCCTTTTCCTAAGCCTCCTAAGTTTTGTTTTCTCTTCTCTTCCGATTGTTCTTAATTTCTAACCCATGAACCCTTCCTGAGAAATCCCAAGAGCAGCCCAACAAGCTCCCCTCACACTTATACTGTTCTAAACCACTTATTGCCCATCGTAGTGGTGTTTGAATGCTTGGCAGAGTCACAGGCATCATTAATAATTGCCATCATCAAAATAGTTTCCTTTCCACACTTTGTCTCTTTGGTGTTTCCTCATCTTGTAGAGCGTACACTCAGGGGAAAGACTTGATTTCCAGCAGTTCCTCAGCTGTTCTGGATGACTGAGCAGGCCCCAAGAACTTTCAATAAATTTTCAAGTAGTCAAGTAGCATTGAATCCACAGTAATTTTAAAAGAAAACTTTGCAAAACAGTTTATTTCTGCCATTTTCTTTAATTATTTCCATCTTTTCATTTGAAATCTGAATGATTATTGGTAGTTGCTCTCCTCTGTACAGAACACTGCAATTTCTATGATAAAAATATGTCTTTTTCTCTTCAGAATTCTTTTAAGTCTTTTCCTTCTTCACCTTCCAAACAATGAACTTTTACTTGGTACCTACAGAATGGAATTGTTTGTCACTTTGTAGACAAAATATGATCTTGTTTTTTCCTCTTTTATTAAATACTAGGATTTTCTTCTCTATTGAGCAAATGCTACTATGCTGAATATATGGTATGGCACTGCTAGTCTGAAGTGAGCCCTGAAGTAAGAACTGTTGACTAGAAGGAGATGTGAGATTCCTAGCATTTTCTACCACTGGAGAAAACAATAGAACAATAGAAAATGAGAAGTGGAAGAAAATTTACTTCCTTATATGCTTCCTCCTTGCTGCCGTTTCTGTTACTATGCAGGAAGACAGGTAAAAAACCCTGTCTTCCTGCATATCATGATTTAAGATTTTAAATCTGAATAGTGTGGGCTTGAATTATCAGGAAGAGCACAAAAATAGATTAAGGAGAGAATAGAATGGAATGGCATTGTCCAACAGGCTTGGTTTAAAGAGTCATCTTGGTAAGCCTCCATTTGGTCCTCCTTGGCATGTTTCTCCCTGGGTTGAGTATAGCTCCAACAGAGAAATTCAGAATGCAGTGTTGATTCTCAGCTGACAGCAACAACACAGGGCTGCCAGAGTAATGGCAATGTTAGGTAAAAAACTGCTCAATAAAGGCAATTTCTGGTCACACTCACACTATAAAACGTGCTTTACTCCCTGTTGCCAGCTTTATGACACAGTTAAATAATTTGGCTTCTGGAACTCAGGAGGGCTTCATAATTGTGAAACTGAAAAAATATCTTTTTTATCCATCAAATTTGCACACATATGCTGCTGGAAAGGAAAATATGTGAGAAGCATTTGAGCTTACCTAGTAATAGGTGAGATGTAAACACACTTTTTACAAATTAAATTTTTTGGAAAAGATAGAGAATTGAGGGAGAGTGAACAGCAAGAGAGTTGTAGCTTAAATTGAGCATAATAAATCCTGGACCGTTCAATTCATGCTCTGAGTAAAACAGAAGTCATTCAGCTGTGAGTCAACAATTTCATGTCAATGTCCTTGTGCCTGCATAAACCATTTGAACATGATAATTGTGGGTTGTAGAAGCATCAGAATCCTGAAATGAGATTACAGCACTGTAATTCATATCTGCCTTTTGTACATTTTCTGTGTATATAGAATTACATAATGTATTTCTTTTACTTAAACAGTGTTGTAAAATGTAAAGCAAACATAGAAATTATTTGGCAATATGATTTCTTTTACTGCACTGGACATTGAAGGATTGCACATGAAAACCACTTAAAAATCTTCAAGTGCAAGCGTGTCTGTCATCAGCTTTAGATCTGAAGGAAGAAAAATTGTGTATATAGGTAACTGATTAGTTCTAATATAGGTGAAATAACAGATAACACAGTAACTGTAACACAGCTGTGAATCAATGTCAGCAAACCAGTGAGACAACTCAGTCATATTAATGGCAACATAGTACTACTGAGGTCTATTCCCTCCTTATTATGTGCTTACAATTCCCATAGCTAGTAACAAAAGAAGCATCTATTGATGGAAGGATGGGGTGCCATTACCTATGGCAAAACAACTATTTCTGCAAGTTCCCCAGAAAATTTAGTAAATATTTATTTTCTGTGTTTGCTTATAGATTTCAGGAACGTACAAATGTGTTTATGGCAACACTGCATGTCTTTTAATAGAGATTAAATATTTCCTTTTAATATTTAAATGTGAAAGGACAAACGCTTCTCCTTACCTCTAGAAATACTGTGATGGAAGGTGGGAGCTGTGGTATCAAAAGGCTGTAATATTCCTACACTCCTTGGAAAGTCCTCAGTAAGTGACAATGCCAGCTTAACAAGCAAGTATGCACAAGACACTTTCAGTTTTACCATTATTTACAATAAATGTGCCCAGTTGTCCCCTTTGTAGATATCACATTTCTCTCAGTGAGCAGTTCATATCCAAAACCACTAAATAAAGTTTTAAGCAACATAGAGACGTGCGTATCTGCAAATGTTGAACAGTGAAACCAGGAAGAGAAATAGGGAATTATTCTTACTCTACACTGTATTTCAAGACTAGCAGTAATGTAATTGTTTTGACCATCTGCATCATAACCACAAAGAAAGACTATAAAAAATACTGTAGAATTTTTGACAACTGTAATTCTTTACAGTACCTTACAGCTAGAAGAAAGTTATTTTTTTCTTTTACCTTAGAACAAGATAAAGTATAAAACTGTCTCTCAACTAGCCTTGAAGTAACCACAGGACCTACTTTCATTTGTACTTCTCTCCACTATAGTTCATAGTTCACCCCTCATACACATGTTAGAATTGGACCTTTACACATGGTTGCACCTGAAATAATTTTACGAAAGCTATAGCAGGACAAAAAGCACAGTTAAATCACAGTAGCTCCTGGGTGTTTTCTTACATTACAGCTATTAATAAGGAGATTTAATAATAGTATTGGGATGTATCTATGTTTCTTGTATTAAAAGACAATAGACTCCTGCAGCGGATGAAGAAATGACCAACACCGAGATGTGTTCAGGCATCAGCACTTTACTGAAGCTTTGCACTGCTTATATATCCTTTTTCCTTCCCCACACCCCAAGCACGCAGCATTCTTTCACTTTTGATTGGTTACCCCTTATCACACACAGGTGCCTAAACAATTGACATGATTGGATAAATCCACCCGATCAAGAGCCATTCTTTTACTTCTGACTGGTTACTGATTACAGCAGACAATCATCCCTTATCTTGTCTCATACACATCCCTTCTTGTTTTTTCTCACTTTGTTTTACTTTTCACTCAAGGTGAGGAATTAATTGCTCAAGGCTGAGGCTGCCTGCAGCTTCGGCTCTTAAAGCACCAACAGACCCCAGCTACCAAAATATGTCAAGTGTTAATGCCCTTTCTGTGTGCGTAGTACAGATAATACATAATACAAAGCACACAATTTATCTCTCTTATGAGGAAAGGCTGAGAGAGCTGGGACTCTGGAGAGATGGAGAAAAGCAGGCTTAAGAGGATCTTATCAATGTATGCAGATACCTGAAGGGAAGATGCAAAGAGGATGGAGCCAGGATTTTTTCAGTGGTGCCCAGTGACCAGACACAATAGGCAGAAACTGAAACACAAGAGGCTCCTCTGAACATCAGGAAACACTTTTTCACTATGAGAGTGACTGAACACTGGCACAGGTTGGCCACAGGTTGTGGTGTCCATCCATGAAGCTACCAGGTCTAGGTGACCCAGCTTGAACTTGGACAAGATGACCTCCAGAGGTCCCTTGCAACATTAATCATACTGTGAAATTGTTTATGATCAGTTACAGCTTTCATGGGACATGGAATTAAAATCTTTTTGTAGACACATTTTTAATTTATCACTACAGGGCCTTGCAACATAAATAAGTGGAGGAAGAAGGAAATACAAAGGCAAAATTAACTGCAGAACCTCTGTAGCTGTCCTACATAACAGGTTTGTGACAAAAGCAGCTTCCTTTACAGGACATTTTAGTTCATTAGCTGTATAAAATATGCAACTAAATAGTACTAAATCAGATGGTGTTGCACTAAAGCAGTTTAGCGTCAGTAGCCCAAACATCACCTGGAACCTTCAGAAATTCACCAGTTGAACTGAAATGAAAATAAGATTAAAGATTTCATGTCTCATGACACTTTTATTATGTTAGTTGCCTAGACAGAAGGGAAGTGTATAGTAGCACCAACTTGCAATAGTCTCGCTTATAATTTTATTTTTTATAAGACATTGGCAATCAGCCCAACAAAATATCAATGTGAAATCTGATCTGCCAGCACTGTGGAATTTCTTCTGTGTTGGAGTCAAGATGGGAGGTTTGACAGTGTTTGGCAGCTGTTGTAAATTCAGGAGATGGAGGTGAGAAACAATTCCTTTAGAGCAAACCAGAAATTGGTATATCCTATGGCTTTGCAGACTGTGCTATCTTCTGCATATACATGCATGTATGACCAGTATCTTTTCCTCACTTTTTCAGACACACATTAATTTGATTTTGCTACCTTAAGTAAATAAAATTCATCTCTCTTCTGTTAATTTTTAATGACTTTGCAGTCGTTAAAAATAGAATCATCTAGTAAGAAACAAAATGGTACTGTTAAATACAGTTATCTGCCACTTCTCCCAGAGAAGCACGTGAACACAGAGAAATTTACCATATGTTGTAGTCATTAACACATTCAGTCTCTAGAAAATCATTGGAATTTGTAACTTACAAAGCATAGGATGCATCTCTGCAGTACTCTGCCAAGAGCTTCCTTTTCAGCAAGAGGTACAGTTAGTTGATGGGGTTCATCTGATCTCAACTGTTGTCATGTGGAAGAATGACTTCCAAAGCTACGAGTTCTTAAAATGTACAACTTCTGAAGTTGTAAAACTTGTAACCTCACTTGCTGAAGGCAGTGCTTAGCCTTCAGAAGTGTACAGCGTGTTGGCTAGAAGAACCACTCCGTAAGACACAAGTTGCAAGAGCATTGAATACTGCATTTATTTAAAAGAACCCTAAACGAAGATTGCATACAGAAGAAGTTCAGTCATCCATTAGCACTTGAAGAGACTTGCCCAAAATTTTAAAAAGTCACTTGATTCCATTAAATCCAGTCCATACTTCCTGACAGCAGGTAGCATCTGTACCGTTTAATGGCATTAATAATTGTCTACATAATATATTAGACATCAGAATCTAGAAGACCTGAGTGATGTCCAGCACAACTGTCTTATAACCTGTTCTAGTGTAAAGGGAGATTTGGAGTGGGGCAACACACAGTAATACCATTCATGCTCAGTTTAAAAGCTTAGCAGTTGCTTCCTTATGGAAAGCAGGAACATTGCTTTGATAGAGAGACATGAGATTTTCATCCAGGCACCAACTGTCATGCAATCCTCCAGTCACCTAAAAAGTCTTGTTTTGTGATGCTACCTGGATGAATATTTACCTATCTAGAAACTTGTCTAGTGCTAGCTGCTAAAAATTTTATTTAGTCTGGGGTCTAATGTTCAGAAAAAAATGGGTCTAATGTTCTGAAAAAAAGCATCTGTTACTTGAGGAGTTTATCAGCAGGCCCTTTATGTAGATGAGGTTTGCACTAAAACTGCACTTTGATTTCTGAAGCAACATAAATTAAACTTTCAGTTATAATAATGTAGGAGGAAAACGACTAATGTTTAATCACTACCTGCTTAGTGGGATTGTATGCTTACAATCAATGAAACTACCACTAAACTGTAGAAATTTTTACAGAAAAAAAGCAAAATGATTCCTCTCTTTGTTTTGCTCCCCACCCCCCCTTATTTTCTGGAGTTCATTTGCATTGGAAACACTACGGCTGATCTGGGTAGCAATGAGTGGTGTTTGTATGTTCAGTAAATTATTGTAATGTGCTATGAATTACCAGCAAGGATTGTAGTATCTGGATAATTAAGTCTTAAAGATATGCATCTCATTGCCTGGGATCTGGATAAAAAGAATGGTGATCAATAATTTCCGTGTAGAAAGACAGTATCTTAATTTTTCTGATCATAGCCAAGTATATTTAGCTTGTAAGCATAAAAAAATAAAGTTAAATGGACTGCATTAAATCACACTGATGAATTAATTTTAACAGAAAGCTGTCTACTGTGTCTATTGTATAACCAGTTAAATGTGGACTCTGAAAACAGCTCTTGCAGTACATCTATGTTCTGTTTGTCTGAATTAGTGGTAGCATATTTATTCTCTTTGTGGCTTGCTTAGTTTTTTTTCTTTTGTAAAAAACTGGGTTTTCTATTTAGCTCCATCTACCACAGCTAGGTCGCAAAATAGTTATTTTACAAGCTGTGTGGTCTCACCAGCAAACTGACTACAAATGACTGAAATCTAGAAGGGTATTTTATAGGATGTAAACAGAGTCTCACATACAGAAGATAGTTGGAGATCAGTGGGAAAAGATGAGATTTAAATAAAAGAGAGAATGAGACAGAAAACAAAAAAGGAGGATTTTTTTTTTTTTTTTTTCTGAGAGGAGGTGCACCTCTGTTTCATTTTATACACTTGATATATTTGCTTGGAGTTTTGGTTGACTCTATAATGTGTTGTTCCTGAAACTGGAAAGATGATGCTCTGTCAAAGAGACTGCAGGAAGAGTTTTGTATTGTGTTCTTGATTATGCTATCTGCTTTTTATCCTGTATAGTTCAGATAAGATGGAAGCCATATGTTAGGTTATTCATACAGGAAATCATTGATTGATTTTGAGAACTTGCTGTGAAAAATCAAATTTAAATACATTTAACTTTACTATCTAGACATTATTAATAGACTACTTGGATAATTGGTTTTCTTTTTAAATAATCGTACTTACTTGAGATGATACAGTAGAGACAATAAAATTTTTATCAGAATCTATTTAAGTCAGATTTTAAGTCTAACTTTAGTGGGATCATGGGTATTGTTTTAGCATCTTATTCAGTGATTTGCACCTGTAATTGAATAGAGTGTTAGTGAATTCTTGACTTGGTTGACTTCCTTTAAATGGTGGTACAGTCAAAGATGAAAATATTTTAATGTATTTACAGGCCATAATGAAGTGATTGATCCAAGGGTGATTGATCCAAGCTCTAGGGTGATGACCCACCTGCTTAGATCTACAGAATATATCACAACAGTTTTACCCTCAAAGAAACTTGCTCTGGGTTAACAAAGTTGGCAAATAAAGAAGGGTAGAGAAGTTGTCACTGCTGCCTTAGCATGTGATGTTCACTCTGCTAATTTCAACCTTGTGGGTAATTTTAATGCCCAGCACTGAAGAGCTCTGCCAACCCTAAAAATTCAGTCTGAGATCAGACAGCGTCTTACTTATGTTAATCATTCTGTAATAATAGTAAGTGTAGAAAAGAAATCTTAATTACTTGCTAAATAAAGCTTATATGGTTCTGAATTTGTCAACAGGTCTGTTTATTTTTGTTGCACTGTTGAGATTGATTGATAGTTTCTTGGGATTGAAGTTTGATTTTTTAGAATACAGTAGTATTTTTAACTTCACCAAGATTTTGTTTCAGAAAAACATTCAGAAACTTAGCAATTGAAATAAAAATATCACCACAGGCTCTGATCTGACAGCTAGACATATCACAAAACCTAATAATTTGAGCCTCTTCTGGTTTTGACTGATTTCAAAGCATCGGGGAAAAAAGCTTTTTTGATAGTGTTTTGGTTTTAGCAGAAATTCTAAGGTATACATTCAAAGACTTATTTTTATTTTAAGAAGTAATATAATGTTATGTGTAAAGAAGTTGTGTTTTTATCTAGATTTATAATCAAGTAATGCACTCTTTTGCCAAGAAAGGCCAACAGGATCCTGGGCATCGTTAGTGGGGTGTTGTCAACTGGGAGATGGAGATGATCTTTCCCCTGTACTCAGCCCTGGTGAGACACATCAGTGTACTGGATCTGTTTCTGGGCTCCCCGGAAGAGAAGAGACATGCATATGCTGGAACAAGTCCAGCAAAGGGCAAGAGGATAACACATGGG
The DNA here is from genome assembly GCF_000700745.2 of Antrostomus carolinensis. NCBI lineage: Eukaryota > Metazoa > Chordata > Aves > Caprimulgiformes > Caprimulgidae > Antrostomus > Antrostomus carolinensis. Next base: position 31,748 of record NW_010323971.1, read on the forward strand.
CACAAACTAAAAACCATGAAATTCCATCTGAACATAGGAAAACATTTTTTTTTTTACTCTGAGGGTGATTGAACACTTGCACAGGTTCCCCAGAGAGTCTGTGGAGTCTCCATCTGTGGAGATTCTCAAACCCAAACAGACACAACCCTGATCAATATGCTGTAGCCCACCTTGCTTGTGCAAAGGCTGCAAGGCTGCACTAGACGATCTCAGGAGGTTCCTTCCAAACTCAACTATATATGTTTCTGTCACCTTCCCATGCTAATCCTAAGGACTAAATCCTTATTACAACACATTTGCAAATTAGTAACTGAAGCTATGCACCTAATCTTCATCTAAGTAACATAAGAAAGTTTAAGGAAAATTATGATTTTCAGCATCCGACATTTAGGCTATCTATTAAAATTTTCTTTATCCAGCTTTTCCTGCTTTAACATTCAATCAGAAGTGCAGCCTTGCTCATTATCTTTATATGAATGAAGGTGTGCCAGTATGCATGTGCTACATTCCCATGTAAGACACATGGTATAAGACACATGGTATAAGACACATGCAAACCGGCAGACACATAAAAACCTGCAGGTGGGGATTAGACTGATATAACTACTTAAAAAAAAATATATACCTATAGTTAGACCTCATAACTATAGGTCTAACAGCACTCCTCTTTTAAAAATCATTTTAAGAATCTGAGAATGCACATAGTTCTGGGCAGGTGTGGATTTCATTTGCCAAAACTGTCTCTGAAAAGTTGTTTCTACTCGCTGAAATTGCCTTGTGATGAACAGACTACAAATGTTTTGCCATTGGGTTTAGCTCAGTTAAACAACCAAATTCTCAGATGCCTGTCTCTAAACTGTTAACCAAACAATCAGATATTTGATTAAACAAGTGTAGAATGGCAACTACACTGTTCACCTTAGTCTCTTATATGGCATGACATGTAGCACCAGAGCATTTTCAGGAGTCTAGTAGAGTATAGACACATTTATAGTATCTGTCTATGGGCAGCCTGCACAGCAGTACTCCAAATTCTCTCATGCATGTGTCAGCACATTTTGCTGTGGCAGCAGCATGTCACTTATTCCAAAGCTGTTTTGTAATATGAAAGTTGCTTCTCACAATAACCAAACTAAGCACCACAGCAGTGTACCGAAGTAATAAAACATGAACATAGTGTTTAGAATTTTTGAAGAAGTTTGTTTGGCTTAATCTTTGAACAAAACTTTTGTCTCTTATTTCGCTTTTACCCAGGATGGTTTGTGGGTGGTTAAGCATGTCTTGTTGGAAAGTACCAAAGCTTTCTATGTGTTTAACATAGCTAATTGTATACGAATATACATTTGACTGATTCATAGTTTCTTCAAGTTAAGCATCTGTAGCACGACTTTACAATTTCATGCACCATGACCCAAACCAATGGGGATGATTGTTTAAATGTTACGTAGCTATTATCTTCAACCAGGAGTTAGCTAACAATTTCTCCTTCTTAGAACCAATAATTTTAATTAGTTTCATATACCGAGCTCAGACCATGTTTACAAGAAGTGTGTAAAGAAAATTAGTGGTACCAATGACTACATGTGCCAGTGATTTATGAGTGCACATTTATATTTGAATCTATCCATGTAAATTGCAGTTGCTTTTTTACTATTCAGATAAATTTTGCCCTGTACATTAACAAAATTCTTATACATTCATTCAGTTTCATACATAATTGATTTATTGACTTTAATGATGTGAATACTACTTTCAATAATACCTGTATTCAAGTATCTTTGTCTAGGATGAGGTCATAGTATGAATCACTTAAACAGTTTCTCCATATTATATACAGTTCTGATTAGTTTGAAGTGTATCATTAGGTTGCTTCTGTCATCAAATCTTTTACTGTGTCTAGGAGTTGAAGAAAAACAATCCCAACATAAATGCAATCCCAAACATAAATACAGGTTGGGTGATGAGTGGACTGAGACCAGCTCCGAAGACAAGGACTTGGGAATGGTGGTAGATGAGAATCATAGAATGATTTGGGTTGGAAGGCACCTTAAAGATCATCTAGTTCCAACCCCCCTGCCTTCAACAGGGACACCTTCCACTAGACCAGGTTGCTCAAAGCCTCACCTAACCTGGCCTTAAACACTTCCAGGGAGGGGGCATCCACAACTTCTCTGGGCAACCTGTTCCAGTGTCTCACCACCCTCACAATCAAGAATTTCTTCCTAATATCTCATCTAAACCTTCCCTCTGCCAGTTTAAAGCCATTTCCCCTTGTTCTGTCATTAACTGCCCTTATAAAAAGTCCCTTCCCAGCTTTCTTGTAGGCCCCTTCAGGTACTGGAAGGCTGCTATAAGATCTCCCCGAAGTCTTCTCCTCTCCATGCTGAACAGCCCCAACTCTCTCAGCCTGTCCTCATAGGAGAGGTGCTGCAGCCCTCTGATCATCCTCATGGCCTCCTCTGGACTCATTCTAACAGGTCCATGTCTCTCTTGTGTTGGGGACTCCAGAACTGGACACAGCACTCCAGGTGGGGCCCTACAAAAGCGGAGTAGAGTGGGAGAATCACCTTCCTTGACC
>NW_010323972.1:0-1523 GCF_000700745.2 Antrostomus carolinensis
AAGGTCCCCAAGACCTCATTGGGGTCCTCAGGTGGTCCCCAAGGTCCTATGAAGTTGAGAAGATCCCCAGGATCTCCCTGGTGTCACCAAGGTCCTCACTGATGTCCCCAGGTGGTTCCCCAAAGATCCTACAAGATCCCCAAGATCTCTCTAGTGTCCCCAAGGTCCTCAAGAACCCGATGTGGTTGAGAAGGTCCCCAAGGTCCCTGGGACCTCATTGGGGTCCCCAAGTTCCTGAAGAATCCAATGAGGTTGAGAAGGTCCCCAAGACCTCATTGATGTCCCCAGGTGGTTCCCCAAGGTCCTACAAGTTCCTCAAGAACCCAATGAGGTTGAGAAGGTCCCCAAGGTCCCCAAGACTTCATTGATGTCTCCAGGTGGTTCTCCAAGATCCTACAAGGTCCCCAAGATCTCCCTGGTGTCCCCAAGGTTCTCAAGAACCCCATGAGGTTGAGAAGGTCCCCAGGGTCCTGAAGAACTTCATTTGTGTCCCCAAGTGGTTCCCCAAGATCCTACGAGGTCCTCAGGATCTCCCTGGTGACCCCTAGTTCCTCAAGAACCCGATGAGGTTGAGAAGGTCCCCAAGACCTCATTGGTGTTCCCAAGTTCCTCAAGAACCCAATGAGGTTGAGAAGGTCCCCAAGGTCCCCAAGACCTCACTGGTGTCCCCAAGTGGTTCCCGAAGGTACTAAAAGATCCCCAAGACCTCATTGATGTCCCCAGGTGGTTCCCCAAGGTCCCCAAGACCTCATTGGGGTCCCCAGGTGGTCCCCAAGGTCCTCATTGATGTCCCCAAGACCTCATTGGTGTCCCCAAGGTCCTGAAGAACCCGATGTGGCTGAGAAGGACCCCAAGTTCCTCAAGAACCCAATGAGGTTGAGAAGGTCCCCAAAGTCCCCAAGATCTCATTGGTGTCCCCAGGTGGTTCCCCAAGATCCTACAAGGTTGAGAAGGTCCCCAAAGTCCCCAAGATCTCATTGGTGTCCCCAGGTGGTTCCCCAAGATCCTACAAGGTTGAGAAGGTCCCCAAGGTCCCCAAGACCTCCCTGGTGTCCCCAGGTGGATCCCCAAGACCTCCCTGGTGTCCCCAGGTGGTTCCCCAAGACCTCCCTGGTGTCCCCCCACCCCAGGCGGTGCCGGTTCCTCACCCCTTGACCAGCTCGATGACCAGGAAGTCGTTGCCGTTGCCGCTGTTGAAGAGGATGAGCCCGTCGGGGGCCGTGGTCTTGAATTGGAAGAAGAGATGCATGGAGCTGTAGGCCTGGAGAGTGGCCAAGGCCACGTAGGAACCACGGCCACCAAAAGCCACCGGGTCGGCCACGATGGTGCGACGGCCGAAGCGAGCGTTGAGCTCGCAGGAGCTGATGTCCCCGTTCTTGCAGAGGTCCAGGTAGGGCAGCCCGTTGAAGAGGAGCCCACTCAAGTGACCCAAGAAGTTGGATGGAACCACGGCCAAGAAGCGGCGCTCGGTGACGATCCCCGTCTCGATGTGGTGGATCTCCAAGCGGGTGTGGGCACCTGAC
>NW_010323973.1:0-8587 GCF_000700745.2 Antrostomus carolinensis
TGAATGTCTAATTGGCTAAGCAGGTCTCTAATCACTTTCTCCTGGATCATGGGAGCTTTGTGCTGCTCCCCGTCTCTGTCTTCTGGCTCAGGGGACTGGGTACCCAGAGAACAGCTGACCTTACTCTGAAAGACTGAGGCAAAGAAGGCATTAAGTATCTTGGCCTTGTCCTCATCCCTTGTCACTATTGTTCCCCTTGCATTCAGTAAAGGATGGAGATTCTCCTTGGCTCTCCTTTTGTTGTTAATATATTTATAGAAACTTTTAAAATTATCTTTCATAGAGTTGGCCAACTGAAGTTCTAGCTGGGCTTTAGCCCTTCTGATTTTCTCTCTGCGTGACCTCACTTCATCCTTGTAGTCCTCCTGAGATGCCTGCCCCTTCTTCCAAAGCTCATAGACTTTACTCTTTTTTTCCTGAGATCCACCCAAAGCTCTCTGCTCAGCCAAGCCTGTTTCCTTCCCCACCAGCTCATTTTTCAGCACACCTAAGTGCCAGGGAGCTTTGTCTCCTCAAGCTAGCCCCATGCAGGTTCTTGCATCTTTCAGGTGAGTTCCCAACCCAATGACCTTCCAGTGTCCACCCTGTCCTTCAGGATTTTCCACTCAGCCATTATTGCCACTGTAACTGGGTTCTGGACCACAGCCTGCACCGCTCTGTGTACATATTCTCCATTTGGCATGTGTCTTGGAAGACATTCTTGTAGAAGCACCACGGGTGATCCAACCTAGCATGCTTCTGCTTTCTGCTTCTGTGGGTAGAATAGTACTTCAGCACTCCTGCTCTGGAGTTCAAGGTTGTTGCTAAAATGTATCTATTCTTCTCTGGCAGATTATTTATTTCGAGCAGTATGTCACAGAGATTCTTTATTCTCACAGTTTTTCAAAGCTACATATACCATTAAACATGTGACAGTGCATTAAAGCCACCTAAAAATATTAAAAGTTTATTGGAGGGCATGGGAGTGGGCACAGAGAGGAGGAAAGGAGAGAAGAAAAAGTAGATCTGAAAAACTAGTTTTCTATAGTACTACATCTTTAGTTTGTCAAAACTTGCAGAGTGTCTCAGCAATCCTTTTTTGTTTGTTTTGTTTTTTGTAAAATAAATGTTTGGTGGGAAAAAAAAATTCTGCTTTCATCCTAGGTATTGTAATTAATGAAGTCATGCATCCTTATTTAGACAACTACCCTCCTGACTCAGCCTGGTATTTTTCTTTTGCTCTGTGTTTGGAAGTCATTTAGATTGATATTTTTGTTTAAATTAAATTGAATTTTTTCATTAGACTCATTGCCTGGAGTTCTGTCTGATGCTCTCTTAGCACTGGTGATTGCTAACTGTTTGCTCCCTTAATAGCCTGACATAAACGCTACACCCCAGGCAGAATGTGAGGAAATCTGGGAATATTATATGCCTGTATTTTGTCAGATAAATGCTGATGAGCAGTTCAAGGATATCCAACAGGACTCTGGACGGTTGTACTGCCCTTAGATTAGTAAAGGCTTTGTTAGATGCTATTTTGACTCCACAGCTTTGTGTCAGGGCGCTGAGTGCACAAATAGACCTTAATTGCAGTGATGGCCTCAAAGGGAGCCTCTACCCTCACCCTCCGAGGGGCCTGGGTGTTCAGTCCTTCCTGAGCTACACCTCAGCTGTGCCAACCTGAGTGTCAGGGGCTCCTGGACCAGCCTGGGACCTGGCCTGTTACCATGTCTTGCCAGATGATCCCTGGACCATGGATAGGACCCACTGCAGTAACCACCCTGCCCCACTCACCTGCCCCTAGTGCAGTGGGGCTGCACCCCATCAGTGGGGTCACTGCTCGGCTCCCAGCTCACCTGCCCCGAGGGAGCAGTGCCACCCTTGCTGCTCCCTGACACTTTGCTTCTGAGTTCAGAGCGCCTGAAAATGCAGGTTCACTTTAGAAAAGCAATCTTGTCATGCTACAGTTGCTGCTGGTTGGCTTCTATAAAGCAACATTTATATTTGCATTTCGGAGGAAATTTAGGTACAGTGTTCAGTACGACTGGTGTCACCCGTAGGCCCCATTTGAATCAGAGTTCATTCCTACAGCCCAGCTCCACCAAGGCCTCCCTCCACAGTGGTTATTTACAGTGTAGTTTCATGTCAGGGTTACGCCACTTGGTATTTGCATTGCTGCTAAAGAGGGCTCCTGCCCTCCTCCTCTGCCACACACCACTGCTCCCTCAGCTCACATCGTGATCTTGCAGAAGACGAGCTGACCAAAAGCCTGAATAGTTTCTGGGTGAGCAGTGAGCTGCTGTGAACCACAGGCAGTCACGCAGCTGTGTAGGTCTGGCACAAGAAAGGGAACAGGAACCCATACCTGGGGGTGTGAGAAGACTGTCTATAGTTCATGGCATTAGGGATAGCGTGAAACCACATATTTGAGGTCAAGTTATACCAGACAGCTGAGTCAATCCGTCAAAAAGAGGACTGCTTACTTCCCTTTCCCATCTCACTCCTTCTACCCTCCTTCCTCATGCACAGCATTTCCCCCACGGTTCACTCCTGGGGCCTGTGTCAGATTCTGCTGAGCTGATTCAATGCACTAACTTGGCAGAAAAACAGCCATTTAATCTGGTCTTCTGCTGGACTGGTGAATTGATTTGGCTTACAGTGGGGTCTAGCAAGCATCAGAGACAACAAAAGGTAAGGTAAGTAACACAAGTGGGAGTGAAATTACCCCTTTGTAGTATCCATGAGTTATTAACCCTACTCTGGATGCCTCTTATCCTTTCAGAGAAGCAGCAGGCAATACTGAGCTCCTGCTCCCTTTCCCTGTGCTCTGTGCTATGTTCCTGATCCCCTCCTTCCCTTCCATTGGTACATGTCTATTGGGGTACAGGGCTTTTTTTTTTTGTCTGAGTTACCTTTCTGACCAGCTCACTGAGGCATCAGAGCTGGCACAAGAGGAGCAGAAACAGAGTGGGATGTGGCAGATGTAGGATTACCCCTTCCCACAGCAGTGACCCGTTTGGTTGGCTGAGTCTTGTTCCACCGCACAGATGTGAAGGCCAGGATGGAGATCACGATCCTCCTCCCACAAATCCATGACCATCACGCCATCACTGAGATTAGAGTGCTTCTGAGGACAAAGTTAGGCAACCACCTTATTCACCAATAAAGTGCTCTATAATGTCACTGTAGACAGGAAAGGTAAAGAAATAATTGCAATTATGCAATTAATACTCCCAGAACAATTCAACACAGCTGCTGACCATCTTCCTATGACAGCTTTTGCTGTCATCGAGTTACTCACTGAGTGGGTGCATCCAGGCCACCTGAGCCTGTGGCTGACTAACCTTACTTCCTCCTCCTTACCCCACTTTGCAATCTTATAAAAGTCTGACTGCAATTACAACTCTATTTCAAACCCCAGATTCTTTATTTTGCATAAAAGCATCTTTATATTTTTGTCAAGTATTGTAGAAAGTCTGTTCAACAGCAAAAATCATCACAGTAACATCTAAATTTTATATTTAAAATGTTCTTCAGTAAATCCCAGAGTTTTTTTACATGAGTTGTTATGAACCTTATGTACAAATGGAGAAAATGATGCAAAGAAGTGCAGTGTTTTTCACTTGGCACTAATTATAAGAGTCACTTCAAAATCTCTGTGAGATCTTAACTGGCAGTACTGGCTGACACTGCACTGAGAGAAGGAAAAAAAACCACCAGTTTTACATGCTTTACCAATTTAGGACATCAGAATGGGATTCTGTGAGGACCCTTCACTGTAGCAAATGACTTTATTTTTTTTTCATTAAGTGGCTGCTTGAATAGTGGCATAATATTGCTTGTTTGAACTACAGTGATCAACAGGAACACAAATTATTTAGACTGTGTATGAACACTACAGGCACTTTAGTTTTGTCATCAGTTATTTACAGTTGCAGCTTGATTCCTTACCAGTTACCAGATGGACCAGTGACAAGATGGCGTGAGATCTGCTGAAGAATGAAGACAGCCTATTGACATAAGTGTTGGCATTTACTCTGAGTGTTTACAGATTGACTTCAAACAGAAATCTGTCTGGCTACAGCATAACTTGAGAAGATCTGAGAATTAAGACCATAACTAAACTACAATGTCTCATTAGGAATTTGTATCCTAATTTTATGGAATAACTTCACAAAGATTAAGATACCTTATTTCAGGAGTGAAAGCTTGTCCATCTCCATTGTTAAGACACAACATTTGCAATAAAACAAACCCATCCCTTCACAAATTCAGTTCCACTTCTAGGTATGATTGTACAGTACCTTTTCTACTCCAGATTTAAAGGAAACAAAGGAAACCAAATGCTTATTCCTGGAAGATTTTGAAGCATTGGTTTCTATGAAAAAAATAATTACTTATTATATTCAGTTTGCTAATGAGCAGCCTGAATGATTTTACTAAGAAACAATTTCCTAGATATGCCGCTGCAGCAAAAGAGCTAGAACAGTCAAGTCCCAATTTTCCATTTCCCACAAGAGGAGTGTGTGTGTGTGTGTGTGTGTGTGTGTGTGTGTGTGTGTACAACTGCTTACACAAAACCCACGCCAATCCAGATGCCAGCTCTGATTTATAAATTTGTTCTTCTAAAACAGAGCCAACCAACATAGTCCTGCCCGCATTACTACACAGCATTTGTTGCCTAACTATAGGGCAACCATTTTATGAGTTAGAATGTTTCCTGGAGAAGTTCGTAACTGACTGTTTGAGTAAGAACAGATGATGTTTTTTCTTCATTGAGAGAGCAACCTAGACACAAAACTTTCCAGGTTTTTAAAGACATGAAGTCCCAGAGGTCTGCAACTCGTCACCATTAGTGCCTCCACAGTATCCCTGCAGTTAATGGAGAGAACAACCTCCTTTCTGCTGAGCCAATACAGGGTGAGCAGCTCTCCTCTTTGCTGTCAACAACCTGCTGAAGCAAGCGAGGCCATTGGCAGTTATTAATAACCCCATCTCCAGACGTGCTGGAGAAGCACGTCGTCACGCTTCTGAGCTGTCCTTAAGCAGTTCCTGTCTCCCTACCAGAAAGTTGTAATCCATCAGAACATGTTTCTAAGAATAGACTCGCAGAACGTTATGTGTCAGGGAGGGGATAGACCTCATCTACTGTCTCCTAAAAAATCTTTCTATAGAAACCATCTAAAAATAGCTTGGAAGCTCAACAGGGAATGCATTTAGTTAAAAAAAAAAAAAAAAAAAAAAGGTTTTCAGTGCCTTCAATTGCAACCTTTTAGAACCAGGATTTAAGTTACAAGATTTGCCATTACTGTGATGTTTTAAAAGCACACGTTTCCAGAATAAAATCTTTACAGAAATACTCACAGTTACCTCTGTTAGGTTAGGTTACCTCTAATTTAAAACTAATTATGCAATGATGGCATAAGGCCCCACCTGTGTCCAGTTCTGGAGCCCCCAACACAAGAGAGACATGGACCAGTTAGAACAAGTCCAGAGGAGGCCACCAGGATGATCCGAGGGCTGGAGCACCTCTCCTGTGAGGACAGGCTGAGAGAGTTGGGGCTGTTCAGCCTGGAGAAGAGAAGGCTCCGGGGAGATCTTATAGCAGCTTCCAGTACCTGAAGGGGCTACAAGGAAGCTGGGGAGGGACTTTTTCATAAGGGCAGTTAATGACAGAACAAGGGGAAATGGCTTTAAGCTGGAAGAGGGTAGGTTTAAATTAGATCTTAGGAAGAAATTCTTTCCTGTGAGGGTGATCAGACACTGGAACAGGTTGCCCAGAGAAGTTGTGGATGCCCCCTCCCTGGAAGTGTTCAAGGCCAGGCTGGATGAGGCTTTGAGCAACCTGGTCTAGTGGAAGGTGTCCCTGCTGATGGCAGGGGGGTTGGAACTAGATGATCTTTAAGGTCCCTTCCAACCCAAACCATTCTATGATTCTGTGATTATATAAAATCAGGGAATCTGAAAAATCTAGTGAAGGCTGGTTTATGAATCAAGATTCCAGAGGGCTGTCAAGTGTTCCCAATGAGTTCACACAAGGGACAGAAGATTGCTAACAATTTCTGATGAACCTTGCAAGTGATATTCTATTGCAGTGATGTGAAAGAGGAGACTACAGATGTGGTAGCGCTAGGCAAGAGAGATCAGTAATCCTCCCGATGGCTGCCCTCCTGTCTGGATTCAGAAATTCCCCCCAGAGAGCCATGTAGCATTTGTTACGTGGGAAAAAAAAAATACAATATTTGAAAAGAAACAGTACAGACTGGCATGTGGTGCAACATTTATTAAAAAATAAGAAGAAACTTCAAATTCAAGATCTTTTGCTGTTCTCTACAATCTTGCTGATGAATTAGCTCCTTCGCTGTTAACAATCATGTACCACCAGCCTATAAAATCCCACCATTAGAAGAGTTGGTTGCATTCATCAGGAACATCAAACTCTACTTCTTCAAACTTGTGTGTGAGGAGAGAGAGTGCACGTATCTCCGAGTATGTGTCTGTATGCAGTCCTCGGAAAATACATATGGCACTGAAGAGTAAAAAAATTGTCTTGATAAAGCAAATAAGTTGATATAGAAAACAGTAATGTAGGAGCACCACAGAAGGCTTATATTGCAATGATGACTAATATACTTGAGCATGTCAAGATCCAGTATTTTTTATGGAGAGGGCAATTTTCTAAGGGGCTAGCGAGAGGTTTTTAAAAATTAATTTTTCTAACAGATGCTGCTGAATGTAGAGCAGGTAAGTTTTAAAAAAAAAGTGTCTTACACTGGAGAAACAAGGAGGTGTGATTTGCAGTGATCTTCAGCTGTGAAGGGAGTTCATTTCAAGGTTTTCACTAGACAGCAAAGGATTTTTTGTCTCCTGCATGAATGAACAATATCCTCCTGAGAAGGCATCTAAGAACCAGAGGTGTCAACCACAGTCACCATCATCACTGAGTTTAGGCAATCTTTTAAAGAAGCTATGACAACTAAGTCGTGAGCACCTTCAAGATAAGTCAGAGAAGCTTTCATTTTACTTAATATTTCCTGGGAAACTAGAACAAGGCCTAATGTGCTTGTGTCACAGGTTCCCACACACATAGCACACACATGACAGCATTCTGTGCTAAGGGACCGTAGCAAGGTGCATTCACATACAGGTCTGTCACACTGTGGCCACCCAGGAGAAAGGCAAGAATCCTGAGCAGCAGTTACCCCATTGTCACAATGTGCTCCTGGTCATAAACTCGGCAAGAGTCACTTTGAAATAACTCTATTTACCCTGACTGTCCCTATGGACAACATGTTCCCGAAGCTCACTCCTTAAATGCAGTTTTGCTCCTTTCTTTTAATTTCCAGACCGCACTTGTTTCACACAGTTTATAACCATTTACTTATTCTTGTCAACACCGTCCTTGAGCTTAAAATCTTCAACATGTTTTCTTTGTCCAGCAGTATAACCGCTATCTTGCATGTATGCAGCTTCAAAAGGCTGTTCTTCACCCAAGGGCTGCCCCCATCCTCGTACAAGGATTTCCTTGTGGGAATAATGAGCTGGAACACAGCAGAAGATACATAGAACTGTGTTGCTTCTGTTTGGTGCTTGAGCCCAGATCAGTCCCCTCTGTAGCTCCATGCAGAAACTCAATGGGAACAACGGAGAGAACTCATTTCCACAAACGTGGAGGAGTCTTGTAGTGAAGATGTGATCTCCCACCTTGGTTGCACCTCTCCAAGTAGTATGTAAAGCATTTTGGCCCATCTCTGCCCCTTCTCCCTATGGCTTCCTGAATCTAATATTGCAAGAAGGCCCAGAGTGGATATCTTCCACCTTCCACTATCAAGAAAAACATTTAAAAAGAAACTTTTGCCACTGCTAATGCAAACAATCAGCTCTTGACTGGTGATTTCTGGCTACACTTCCAGTAGTTACCAGTGTAACTACAACTCTGCAGCTACAGAACAAAGTTAGAGTTACAGAACAAATTGTGAGGCTGAATGAAATTGCTGTACCACAGCCAGTGGTCAGAAAAGATGCAATGGTTTGAAGATATCTGGAAAAGGTTGCAGCCTTTTCAGGAGGAATTATCCAAGATTCTCCACAAGAGTAGTTCTGTGAAAGGAAGTGAGACACAGTCGACTAACGTCACTTAGAGATGCTTCAGGGACTTGTGAAAGCTTATGGAGCTGGAGCCATTTCAGGTACCAGCGCAGCAGATCAGATAATTGACTTTTGTCTTTACTTCTTGTCTTTTATCAATGCTGTGTAAATGTAACAGCATCTTTGACATGCTTTGTGACTTGGTCTCCAAAAGGAGCAAAGCAAGTAGCTCCAGAGCAGCAGTCTGCCTGGGGCATTCAGGTGAGCTTTTTTCCATGCCTTAAATATCTGAAATGCTCCATTTCATGTACCGAAAACCCAGGCCTTCCCCAGGAAAAGGTATTGCAGGTACTGCGAAGGTTTGGCAGGCTGAACAGAGGGAGCTGCTGCAGCCGCTGTGGCATTTAACCCGGAGAGCAAGCAGGCCGTGCTCACAAGCTTGCGGAATAACCAATAATGTCAGAGGTGTCCCTTCACATTACAGGGCCGGAGCGGGGCTATTTGGCAGCCAATACAACCG
>NW_010323974.1:0-29233 GCF_000700745.2 Antrostomus carolinensis
GGGGTGGGAGGCAGTACCCTCTCTCTCTGCCTCGTTCCCTCCCTCCCACCGTCTGGAAAGGCCGTCACACCCAAGGGATGGTTCCAGTCCGGCTGGGTCAGCTGGGGCCAGAGGGAGTCCTGGGGGTCACTCCAAGGGTGACACTGCCGCGCTGATCTTGGACCTGCAGAAGCAGTGTGCTCCTCACGTGTTTTCCCACTGAGCCCAAGGGGTCACGGCAGCCCACGGGGGTTACCCGCTGTCCCTCGGGCTGCGTCACTGCGCTGCCATGTGTTCCCAGAGAGCAGAACGTGTGAAAGCAGGAAGATCAGATTTCCTTCCATTTGTTGTCAAGGTTCCTCCTTTATAAATAAACTTGCTCTCCCCAGACTCCTTGGTGTTGTGAATGCAGGAAAAACCCACTTTAATAGTTTATAAATATGATTTATATAAGTGCTGTCAAGTCACCATATTAATTGCCTCCGGTTTGACTACTCTCTGCAGTTCTGTACAGCATTACTTTTTTCTAACACCTCTTGCTAGATCAATTTAAGGCTCAGCTAAGCTGAAGTTTACCTCTACCTACCCAATCAGTAGCAGTGATAAAAACTCAAAAGGCTTGCCTGTTCCCTTTCCAACACCTGCCTCCTTCCAGGCATGCTGATGCACTCGATGCTGTTGATGCACTAGACCGAAGACCCTCACATCTCATGCAGCTGCATTGCTCTACAGGCTCCACCAGAGCAGGTGGGATTATGGGGGTATTGAAATAGTCTGAGATATCTGTCAGGAGTGCAAGTTTTGCCATAGGTACACCCAAGGATCAGGCTTGCTAAATAAGGATGTGATCTTCAGTCACTCTATGGGTCAGAAGTGGACTTCAGTTCATGTTTTATGTGTGATTTAACTTCCCTTTTTTTTAGGAAAATTTGCCTACATTGAAGACTTTTGCCCTAGTGTTTCACTAAGCATGCACATCTCTGTCTCCAAGCATATTTCAAACCTGAATACTCACTACCTCTCAATGTGCTGCAGTGACAGCCCTCTCATCATGTGCCTGTGACAGTGAGATAAAAAAAGTCTGTGTGCTTTGTGTGCTTGGGAGCAGAGGTGAGTATTTTCTGAGTCATGAACTTGCTGCTCCACATAGTGCCTGCACAGTGCTGCAGGAGAAGCACTCACTAAAGGAGCACAATTCAGGTTACCCTTGACTGTTTCAGTTGCTCACTTGCTCCTCAGACGGAGGTGATGGATGCCTTCATGCTGGCCATTTTAGGAAACAGCACTGCTACTCCCACACTTCACAGAATGGAAACCGACTTCTCTGCCCTCTGTGCCTAAGCATATCCCAATAGCAAAGAAATAGAGAGCCGAGATATGAGGAGGAACCACATCTGCCAGCTACAGCATCTGCCTGGAGGCTCTGGCTTTCCTCTAGCCCATTCCTGAAGCACGAGTCCCCTGGACTTCTTCAGTAGCCTTTTGATCCTCAGCCTGTTCCATCTCCTACCCCAGCTGGGAGTATTTTTCAACTGTATCATTTTAGTGATCTGGCTGATCCAGCTCAGACTGTTGCTGAGGTAGATTTCTGCCAGTATGGGAGCAGAAAACAGTGGCCAGTGGTGTGTTCTTTTAAGACAGATACTCGTAACAAGCCTGAGCAGAGGCTGATGTTACACATGGTATTTTTCTCTTACTGCATTGCTCTGTAGGTCAGTGGGTGCCAGCATTGCTTTCTGCTGCAACTCCACAGAGAGGGGCATTTGCCTTGTAAACTGTCAGCCTTTGCTTCTGATTAAAGGATGCGGTCTTTACAGAAAGACCACAAAGGCATTAGCCCAGCGTAAAGCACTAGCAAGCACCAAGCTATAAAGCCCTGTTGCTTTTACTGAGTGATGTTAAACAAATAACGCTACAGGCCTTCCTTGCCTTGATACACTGTGGTAGCAAGAGCAACCTGAGTTGTGTTTCAGATCTCATGCAGGTTCTAGCACAGGTCTGAGATCTTTGCTCTTGCTCCTTAGCCCCTGCTGCCTTGATACTCTGATCTGTCTGTCACTACAGGGTCGCAGAGCAGGAGAGACCATGATGCTGTCCTGGGCATGTGGGACAGGACCTAGCAGAAAGTCAGGCTTTGAGGAATCTTGCTGAAAAGCATCCTTCTCATTTGCAGCTGATTTAAACATTGCTCCTTTCCTGTAGGTTCTGGTCACAATAAAACATGTCCCACATGTGGCCCAGTGTGGATAAGAAGTTACTGAGGACTACTGAGAGTCCCACTCTCTGCTGAAGGTCCTGGACTCTTCTTCCTGTCTTCCTGCAGCCTGAGCCACAGCATCACAAAAACACCTATTTGAAGGGGGTGCTGAGGGTTCATTCTAGTCCAGCTTTCCACATGGGGCAAGACTTGCCACCATTTGATCAAGTCAGACATGGCTTTGTGTAGCAGAACCGCCAGACACAAAATTTTCAGATCTGTTTCTCTGCTGCTTTTCTTACGATGCTGCTTTCATTGCCCTGAGGATCCAGGGTGTTTTTTAATCCTGCCTATTTGAATGCAGAATTTCATAAAGCTCATAAAATATTTCAGGGACCTGAGTCAGCAAAAGACTGCATGAGAAATATGTGCAGGAGGAACTGCATGCTGATGAGTACTATTGCCTTCTCTACCAAATGCAGCAAGAAACAGGCCCAATGCTCTCTGTACAGAAAGAACTCTTAGATCAATGCAGAAAACAGCAATATCAGACATAGTGCATGAGTGAGAGAGATTTCCTGGCTCTTTTCCAAAAGCTCCAGTAAACCATTCTGAAAGACACACCCTGTACAGATGTGTACACATGTGCTGAATCTGTCACATCTACAAATTCACCACCCTAGGCACAATAAACAACCTCATCGTGCTGTTTACAACCTGATTGCTCATCAAAAGCTAGTGCTGACTGGCCTCCATAACTTGGTTAAAGTGCTGCTTGACTTGAGGAAGTTGGCTTTTGCAACACTTGCAGATTATGTAGAAGAAATCTGACTTTGTCAAGTTCTGTTAATCATTTAGTCCATTATCTGAATTCATAGTAGCACTAAATCCTTAATTGGTTAAAGATAAGAAAGGATTCAAACAATTCTAAGAGTAAAGGAAATAAATATTTAACCAGTGCTCTACACTGAGATATCATGGGCTTGACTCTGACAAAATCATGGCTAGCTAAACTATAGGATCAACAGAACTATGCACAGGTGTTACCTGGGTAAAGGAAGCAGTCAGACAAGGATATAACACCTGTAGTCTAAAGTTTATAGCGCATCTAAACCACCATTCCAGTTCTTCAGTAGTTAAAAAGTTAACATCATAAATGTGTTCAGAATTTTACAACTGCAACTTGCTGATGTTAGTAACATTACAAAGAACCTAGGACTACTATAAGATGTACAATAAAAATACAGAGAGACACTCCTTTCCCTCACAGTCTGGATAGATGAAGAGAGAGAGATAACACAGACAGAGAGAGCATGATGTCTGATGACAAAGCTGGGAATAGAGATCTAGACCAGGGATGCATCTTAGCCACACTGTATAGCAGCTACTAGGGAGGTAAACTTCAGGAGCCTGCTAAGAAGAAAGGAAGCTCCCACATCCTCGCTAACAAAGCAGATATAGAGAGACACCATTCATGATTGTCCCATGTTCTTACACCTCTAGGACAAAGCCTGGGACTGCAGATGAAGAAACAGCACCAGGCTAATCTGGGGCAAAAGTGCAGGTTCCTCAGTGCAAGATTCGTCCACACTCAGCCCAAACTCCTGGGACAAAACTCCCTCAAGTACAGTTTGCATTGCTGTTTGCAAGTCAGGAATGGGGACTCCATCCTTCTGCTTCCCTTTTGAGGGCCTCAGTGCCCACAGGAGGTTAACGGGATTAAAGTGTGTTTTATCTGTCCCAACTCAGCTCTCGAGGCCAGCTCCCTAGACATGAATGTTGACATACACAATGTTACGTAGACATCTCACCTCCTTCCTCAGGAGCAAAGTCCAGGCTGCCCCACCAGCCATTCCTAAAAGCTGTTTAACTTTTATCCACTCCCAAGGCCTGAGCTGCTGCCTTGAGTATTTGTTGTGGCAGCCTCAAACAGATTCAGACTTTTTTGCAGTAGGTGCTGTACAACCAGAGCTGCAAGGTGTCCTTCCCCAATGGCACACTGCACAACAGCAGAACATGAGGTAGCATGTCAGTAAACAGCTTGTATTCTGGAGAAGGAACTAGTTTTGTCTCATCCATAGCTTCCCCTTTCCTTTGTGCCTTCCTAGATGCCTAACAGTGCTACATGACCTTGACAGAGAACTACTGTACGACATCCTTCCAACACAGGGCAGAGCATCACATTAGGTGAAAGAAAAAAGTGTAGTGCAAAGGCTCAGAAATCTCATCTGTCCGCTTCTCTGATGCAGACTGCAGGAAAATCACATGCACCAATAGGGAAACTGAGGCAGAAAGGCAGGGAATCACCAGGTAGCATGTGTTATCAAAGACAACCCAAAACTGTAGGCCAGACTAGATGTTTGTTTTAAAGATTAAAGCAGTAACATAGATGAAAGAGAGAAAAAAAGAAGGAAGCACTTGGTTGCACAGCTCACCCAGCAGTGCCACAGGGAAAAGCACAACACTCCTAAGCTACTTATGCCAGAGCTCTCTGTACTCACCTTCCAGCTGGCCTGATTGGTTATGTTCCTCTAGATCCCAGGTGCATCCCAATATTTAGCTATTTCTTTCAGTAGAGCCACTGCCTGGTGTTTGTCTTGTCTCAATTTGTTTTACAGTGGAGATGACTAGTGCATGAAAAAGGGGCAGAAGGAGCCTAGAGATACCCAGGAACCACTGAAGGGCAGCTAGGTGTCCTAGGGCAGGAGGCAGTTGGCAGTAATTTGGGAGAGGCAGGGGGAGTAGAGAATCCTAACAGAAAAGCTAAGATAGGTCTGAATGGAGAGTAAATGAGAGTCTGAGTGTGGAACACCAGCAGTGGCAGGCGTTGATGGTACTGAGTTTAGCTACTCACTAGGACATGAACACATTTAGGGACAGCTCCTCCAGGCACCCCAACTGAGAGAGAAAGGACAATGAGTAAATCTTAATGACTCACAGAGAAGGGACAGAATATGGAACTGAATATTGACATCTCCTAAAGGGTATGTAAAGGCACATGTAAAACCAACCCATGTTCACCAGCCTAAGAGCAGAGGAGACATGAGAACTCTGTGACTGGCATTCCTTGTTCTGTGTCATCAGGAGGACCCCTGACCACAGCACCTGGACACAGGCCTTGGTGCCCAAATGCTGAACATATCCCATTTGGACATATCTCTTGCTGCCCATGAGCATGCAGGTAAGAGAACAGGAGTGAGTGCAATCGGTTCTGTTTAAAATCAAGTCACCGTTGAGCTTTGCTGCATCTTGTTTCCCTTCTTCCAGTGTCTGCATTGCCCACCTCTGCACTGATCTCTGTCCAATTCAGCCTTCTCTCCTGCTCTACTCTCAGCAGCTCCTCAGCAACACAGCCCTTGCCAAGGCCACGCATGTCTCACACCAGAGCTAAAGACCCCCGTAGCCCAGTCCTGTGGCCAGAGCATGGCCCACAGACCACTCCCTTCCATCAAAGGAAGTGTTATCAAGGAGAACCCAAAACAGTAGACCAGACTTGATGTTCTCCTGAGATGCCTGGCCCCTAAGAGGCAGGTATCTCAGGAGGACTACAAGGATGAAGTGAGGTGTTGCAGAGAAAAAATCAGAAGGGCTAAAGCCCAACTAGAACTTAATTTGGCCAACTCTGTGAAGGATAACAAAAAATGTTTCTATAAATATATTAGCAACAAGAGGAAAGCCAAGGAGAATCTCCATCTTTTACTGGATGCAGAGGGAACAATAGTGACAAGGGATGAGGATAAGGCTGAGGTACTTAATGCCTTCTTTGACTCAGTCTTTAATAGTAAGGCCAGCTATTCTCTGGGTACCCAGCCCCCTGAGCCAGAAGCCAGGGATGGGGAGCAGAACAAAGCTCCCATGATCCAGGAGGTAATGGTTAGAGACCTGCTCAGCCAACTAGACATTCACAAGTCTATGGGGCCAAGGATTTTGAGGGAGCTGGCAGATGTGCTCGCCAAACCCCTTTCCATCATCTACCAGCAGTCCTGGCTGACTGGGCAGGTTCCACTTGACTGGAGGGTGGCAAATGTGCCGCCTGTTTACAAGAATGGCTGGAGGGAGGATCCAGGGAACTGCAGGCCTGTCAGTCTGACCTTGGAGCCAGGGAAGGTCATGGATCAGATCATCTTGAGTGCCATCGCACAGCACACAGTGCAAGAAACAGGCAAAAGCATGTGACATCGTCCCTGAGGTTTTCCTTCCTGAGAGGTCTCCCAGCCCTCTCACAAATCCTGCCAAACCTAACAAGGCTGGTGAAATCAGAGCTGGAAAGGTCTTTAACAAAGCATGTCCAGCATACAGATGAGGTGATCAGGGTGGCTCTTTCAGTGCTGTACTGTGCCTTTTCTTTCCACCTTTGATGCTCTTGTAAAGCCTAAACATGGGCTGGATGTCACAAGTCTCCTTCCACCACTCTTTGCCTCTTTTGAAGGCAATGTAATCCAGCAAGGAGCTTGGTGACAAGACCCTGGTGCTATGGGACTTCCACTGCCTTTGTCTCTGTATCTACATGGTGGAGAACGCACGCTAGTGGCATGGCCTCTCCTGGGGCTGTACAGGGTGAAACCCTTCTTAGTGACCCTCTCCTGGGGCTGTACAGGGTGAAACCCTTTGAGGCAGAAGAGGCTGTATTCCTGAAAGGATTCAGAAAGACTGCCATGTCTCATTGCTGTAGCAGTCGTCTGTTCTGTAGGAAACTGAGGAGAAGCTCTACCCTTTTGTCTGTCCCAGAAATCTTCCTACGTGCTGTCAGAGCTTGCTTGCCTCGTGAACTCCAGACATGTTTGAACAACCTCTGTGGTTTGGCACATTACAGCAATGTGTGTTTGTGCATACACATCTATGCAGTTTTTCTGTGTCTGAGCTAGCCATTTGCTGTTATTTCTGATGCTTTTTGCAGAAGAGGACCCCGCAGGTAGTCACAGCCAACAGAAATGATCACTTGGGGTGGCTTCTCAGCCCTTTCTCAAGGCAGCACAGCATGGGTGGTTTCCAGCTCCTGCTTTGCACGTTGCTCTGATGGGCTGTTTCTTAGGCTGCTATGCCTTCTGGCACCTAGAGGTGAGCATGCCAGCAGAGAAATGACTGGTATCTTCTGGGGATGGCAGTGGTCAGGATACAGCACCATCCAGAGGCAGTTTGGGATGTCCTGTGCTGTAAAGCCAGGTACATAGGCTGTCTTGGTAACTTGCTGTGGCATGCCTCAGCAAAGCCTGGAGTGACCTCAGGCTGGAGACCTTTCACTGAACACTCACACTGTTTTGTCAGCTGCGCATTTGCATTCCTCCTTCCACACTCATTGGCCAGGGCTCGGCCCTAGCTCACCGCACCCCAGGGGCTGGCACCCTTCTGCCACCCACTTGGGTACCTGGCATGTGTGCAACATGGCTGGCTGGAGATGAGCTACACCTGGCATTTGCCACCTCTGAAAATGGACCACAAGCAGGACTTCTTAGTCAGTTCCTCAAGTGTTGAATTCTTCCACCTTTCTCCAAAACCTGGCATATTCATTTTAATGAATCCCTTGGCCTCTGAGCTCAGGATGGGGACTGGACCTGGCACTCAGTGAAATTCCTCGTGCTTCTACTGCTCTCTCAGTAGAAGGTCCTTGCTTTCAGGTTTGGAGGCCCTGCATTAGGACTTCTGTGATCAGCAGAAGGATGGCATGCCACTTCACCTGAGTTTGTAATCAGCTGGCTCATCAGATGATGCTGGCTTCTCCCCTCCCTTTTCCCTAGTTACTGATAAACTCAATAAATACTGACAGTTGTCCCCTGGTGTTGCTCTTTTCCTTATGTGACTCCTGCCAGGATGTGTTTGTAAAAGAGGCAGGGGCAGGGCAATCTCCAGCCAACAACCTCCTGTGCTAAAAGCTGACCAGTTAGCAGTGGCTGTAGGCTAATACAAACACTTATTAAGGACTTTACACAAGACTAAAAAATGAGCAAAACCTGTACTAAGCCTGTTTGCAGGTTGGAGAGAGAAGAACTGTAACCTGCCAGAGATGGACAAAATTTGCAACAAATATTCACTTAGAAGGATCTAGTATCATAAAGTATCTTTTGGAAACCCTGGATTCTGCTTCTGTCTTTTTTCCACTGAGAAAGTAATTTTTCTGTGTCTCAGTTTCTCTCAGTAAAACAAACGGGAGATTTGCTACTGACCTCCATTGAAAATGGAACAGAGAAGGGGCTGTTGATGTGAAGGCTTGTGAGTGGTGCTGACTGACATCTACTGGTAAACTAAACACAGTTGATAAGGTAACTCCAAAAGCTGGGCTGTATTTGGGAGGCTTAGGGGATTTATGTGTTCCTTTCACACATGAAAATTTAGGCTTGCTCATTGTTGAGACAAATGCATCATACTCTTGGAGAGACACAGAGAAGAGACACTGCCAGGATCTTTCCACGCTCATGTCCATGGCTGGTTGGGGCTGTCCCTTGCCAGAGTCCTGAGCCCGGTTTTAGACATCTCTGTCATACCCCTCCCCGCGCACATCAATGAATCTCTCTATGCCTCATTTGTGCTCTGGCACTGTGGTTAGGGCACTGCTTTCTTCCCCCTTGACTGGATCCAAGAGCGCTTTAAGGCAGCCTCTCTTTCAGAGCACACACAGCACCTACCACAACGGGACTCAGACCCAGCCACTGCAACTGCCAACAAAAATAACCATGTGGTGATAATCTCTTCAGAGCACCTTATACTTTTCCAAACCTCCTCCTGAAGATTTTAGCTGCCTCAAGGCACAGCCGTGACACTGCAGTTTGGAAGGCTACCCTCTACAAATTGGAACAAAACACAGCCGTGCACCTGCTATCGAGGGAAAAAATACTTTACTGTCTCCACCAGACATTTATCATCTAAATAATACCAGCTCCTGATGGGGGGCTTGACAATGCACATATGAAAAGAGAAGCTGTATGAAATTTCCATTCAATGTATTTATGTAGTTTCTCAACCAGATTGAGCACATAATTGATAATTACACACAAGCGATTGCTGGGGACAAGTAACTGCCTTGCCCTGCTCTAAGATACGTCATATACATGACAGCATGTTGACAAGGAACAGACAAGACACGGTTACATGGAGATGTACAAGTAAAAGAGAAGACATTAATGCAGGCACAGGCATATTCCAGTGACAGAACTTGTTTTACACTGAGCAGCACTGGCACAACCAAAATCACAGCACGGCATGAAGGGAGTGCTCTTTCTGCCAGAAAGGTTGAAAGGAGCTGGCTGACCAGGCTGTTGATGGACCCAGGAGACCACTGCAGCCTGCAGTTCTTGTCTTATCCCAGCCAGACCTGGTTCAGGGCTCTTCAACAGGGCAGGCTGGCTGCTGCCCCTCGCCCTAAGGGAGAGGAGGTTGCCAGGCTGTTCTTATCAGTGGGAAGGGAGGAGCCCTGGCAAGCTGGGCATGCTGTTCCCATGGTTGCCACAGACAGACAGACAGAGCGAGGGGCAGACACCTATCCCAGCTGCAATGACCCCATGGGGACTCCATGCTCTCCTTTTGCAGGGGAAAGGTGACTTCCCGGGATTCAGGCATGAACAAACTCAGCAGCACAAACACAACCATTTCACTCCTCCTGCTGCTTTAAAGAGCATCCTACATTGCCTGTAACCTGGTTGCCTGAGGCTGATGGTCACTGTCCTATGGATCTGAGCCCAGCTGACACAACATTGCTTTCTTGCTTCACCTGCCTTCCCTGACACTTATGGGGGTCCTCGTGCAGAAAGGAGCAGGGTGGTAGAGGTTGTAGAGGTTGCCTCCTGGTGTGTAGTGGCAGCAGTGGCTGCAGCATCCCTGCCTCAGTGGGTGTTATCTGTGAGGCTGGTCCTGTAGATGTTTGGCACAGCTCAGAAGGGGAACAGAAACACTGAGCAGTGCAGAGAGGGAGGGCTTATGCCACCTTTCCTGTTGAGCAGAACAGCCAAGCAACTCTCTCCCTATGAGAAATCTGAGGCATTTTAAAACCAGGCCTTACAGATAACCACTTTCACCTTCACTTTTTTGGCAGGACCCGAGTTCAGGATCCTGTCGTCCCCACAGTAGTTGTTGCTATGTTGGGGAGCTGAGCCTCAGCCAGCAACAGATCTTCCACTGACTGTACCAGCGCAGGATCAACCCCTTGAAGCAGGTAGTTGCTGCTTGGATCTCTCCCATGGTGCCAGACTTAATTCTTCACAGATCGGTATCCCAAGTATTTGATATCTGTGCAGTAACACAGACCCAGGATCTCACCCAATATTCAGAGTCTCTGGAAAAGGCAGGCACTCCTTCAGAGACTTCAAAAGAGCAGGCTATACTTTTGATTTTGCAATTAGGCCTCAATAACCATAGTCTGCTATTGAGCCACGATCTAAAACAAGGTCTTACAAATTATCCTCTCAACAGGATCCATTAACTGCAAAGGGGCTGTGTGCAATCATCAAGCTCATTAAAGAGCATGTAGCTCCTCTGTTCAATTACAACTTAGCATATTGATTTTCTGTTTAATTAAAAATTGCAAAAAAAGAAAACAGGCCTATTTCAGGAAGTTCTCCTGACATAGGCCATTTTCTTCTGAATAAGACAATAGCTTCAGTGCTGAGACTAGGAGGAAATAAGCAACATCATTGTTCTGACTTCAGCTGAAAGAGCTGAAGGTAAGAAGATTTTGCTCAGTTCTGAATTCAGTGGAACTGGGAGTCAAAAACTGTGGCAATGTCTCACAGATAATTCTTATGCCCAACAGCAGAAGCATATTATGGGAAGTGAGCTGTGAGACTCTGCAGTTCCTGCACCCACTGGTCTTGGCTGAAATCTAAGCTCCCTGTGGGCTACATGACAAGGTCTCACAGCTCCTGCTATGCTCTGGCAACTGAATGACCCTATGCTTCAGTTTATCCATGTTATCTTGCAGTTGTGACAGCCCTGGAGCCCAGGCTATCTGGCGCAAGTCTGTTCCTGAGGTCCTTCAGACATTCCCAGGGAGGCTTTCCCCCAGAGCACAGTGACACATCCATCTTGAAAAGGTGGCAATATAAAATGTCACTGCACAACATCCCCACTAAATTTATCACTGCACCGCATAGCACACTAAACAGTATAGCATTAATATGAGTTGTTAGCAGTGGTTTGGGACTCCACTAAATTTATTACTGCACCGCATAGCACACTAAACAGTATATTAATATGAGTTGTTAGCAGTGGTTTGGGACAACTCACATTTCCATTGGCTTTAAGCCTACAGAGCCTATTTGTGGTTGAGATTCTGGTATTCTACAATAGTTAAGATATTTGAAATACATTTACAGTGATCCTGTAATAGCTGCAATAATCTGCACCAACTACAAGGAAAGAGAAGTCTCAGCAAAGTGAAAAAAGCCTGGAAAAGTATTTTGCATGTTATTGAAAAACTAATATTCATCTCATTTTCACAATATTCCTAAACCGAAATGATGTCAGCACCCACAACTGCAAACAAAATTATTTCCTTGACAAAAATGAGAAGTGTCACAACTTCGTACACTTGGTGCTGGTTTTGTGAAGTACCTTGAAACGCAACTTAAGGAATGTGAAAATAGGTAACAGAAAGAGATTTCTTAGTGTCAACAGCTGTGCTAGAAACCATATAACAAGAGGTCTATTCCTTAACACTCAGACCTCAGACTCTACCAGTAACGACTGCTTCTCTGTTTATGATATTTCAGATCTCCTCTCAACTCTCATTTTAGTTATCCAGAGTAAGGTGTTAGTATCTTCTTTTCTCAACATCTGAATCTAAGGTACAGAAAGTGTTAACAAACTACAACAGAACAAAACTGCAGGTAACCACAGATAATTAAATTTTTCTTTTCCATCTCACACTAATTATTATATTCTTCTTTGTTTGCATGATTAGCACATCTTTGTCCTGCAGACAATTGTGTGTGTTGGAACAAATTGCAACATGCCACTCTGGACATAAGTGTCCACGGAGTTCTGAGGTCTCTACTTTTGGGAAAGGAATAGATAAAAGGCTTTGTATCAGCCTGTTCAGAGGCAGAAAGCTAATACAACACCTAGTTCAAAATTTCTACCTACTCCAGAGGCCAGAAGTTCTAGATCTGTGCCATTATACAACATTAAACTGGAAAAGAGCATCCCTGATTTTTCACATCATCAGTTCCTGGCAATGGTGGTATCTGCGGCCAGCTGTCCTGATTTTTCTAACAGAGGGGAAACAACTGACAGTGAATTAATACTGTGGGAGGCACACTGGGAGCACTGGGCTGCTCACTAGAAGCGCACATCAGACTGCAGCTGGATGTTCTTGGGCACCTGAGATCCTGGCACACTTGACCTGGGGAAGATTGAGCAGACCCCGTTTTGGGAAGAGTTGCCACTCAGGTTGTTTCCCTGCATACATTCCATTCCCCAGCTTTCTGTTTCTTCCTTCTCCAGCTGGTCTGCACTCTGGGGGAGCAGCTCTTCCTGGCTGGGTTCTGCCTCCTGTGAACCAGAAGAAAGAATGAGTTGCATTGTTAGAAAGCTACCAAGAAGTCTAGCAACACTCCAGGAGAGAGACAAGGTGTGCATGATACTTAAGTATCTTCCCACATTCTTCCAGAAATTAGTACAACCTGCCTATTAAAGATCCAATATACTGTTTGCTGCAATACCCTGATTAGTGTACACCTAGGCACTAGACAGTCATCCCTTTTCGCCTTCTACATGAACGTTCACAGAAATCCCGGGGCAAAGCAAATCTGCAAGCAAACACTCGCATAATCTTTCAGGCACATTCACATGAGAAGTAGGACCTTCCAAACTACTCTTTCAGATGGGGAGGGATCACAAAATTACTCTGCAAAAAAAAGAGGCTTCTTTCTGACTCAGCTAGGTCACTGTGTGCTCTTGGACCAAAAGCCATGAAGACATGAAACAACAACATGGCTCCCACCATTGACTTTAAAGCCACCGTGCCTTTCTACCATTGACTTTAAAGCTGAAGACCCAAAATATGCTGGTTGACTGAATACAGGTAGTCTTTGATAAAAGTCACAAGTCTGCAATGCGGTGCTATAGGCACAGCACTAACAATCTTCCACCTGATGTGTGATAAATAATCCACAGGCAAGATGTTAAGATCACAGACCACAACACCATCATGAGCTGCTCTTGCTGGGAAGGACAGTATGATCTTTTTTGGCATCTGGGAAAAAGCAGATGCAAAGAAACTGAAGGCAAGTGAATTGCATTCACTGCCACAGGAATGAGCTTGGCCTCAAAAGAGCTGGAAGGTGTGTTTAAGGGTACCATGGAGGGTACTGGGGGGGACATGAAAGCAAGGAGCTTTTTGTCACTGTGCTTGAACAGAAGAGGCTTCATCCTACAACATGCTGACCCTGCCCCAACCCTTTTTTTCTTATGACAATGGGGACTGGGAAAGCAAGGATGATACCAGGTCCATTCACATAGCAGGGCTAGTAGCCTACCCTAAAGCTGGTTCAAATCCACAGTGGAGGGCCACCAACCTTGATATCCAGTGGCTTGCCCAACAGGTCCTTCCTCTTCAGCTTGTTTCTTTCCAGGATGTCTAGCTTGTTCACCACTGCATCAATCTTGCAGCCAATGCTGCTTATGGACTGTTCCAGCTGCAGCACACGTTGCAGGAGGCTGAGGAAGACATGGAGAGCATTTTCAAGCTTTTTCTTGTGATGAGCAGCAGGATAAGCAGCAGAAATCTTATGGACAGTGGGCCAGACCTCAAACAGGAGTGAATGCTCCACATTAGAGAACCAGTTCATACCCACTGAAGACACAACTCCATGTTACACCGTGTTTTCATGTATCATCAGTGATTCTGTTTAGAATGGATCTCAAGCAGTTTGGATCACAATATAATCCAATTATTAAATATTGCACCTGCCTCTCCTTTGATACAGCCCTATGTGGATTGCTCAGCGTTCCTCAGTAGCAGAATCAGGATCTCCTGATTCTCTGCTCTGTATTTATCCCATTCTCCTTCTTGGAATTACAGCCAAGTCTTATTCTCAGACTTGGAAGATAAAGGCTAAGCAGGCTATAAACCAAGGATATTTATTCCCACAGGACCTTCTGTAAAGGTTTCAACTTCCCCTGGCCCAGTTATCTGGGCTACCTTCTAACCTGAAACATGACAGCATATTGCCTGTGGCCAGCTGACAGCTGCAGAGGTTCAAGAGGCAGAAAATAAAATTTCTTAACCCAATCTTTTATAGAAACAAGCAAACTGCATTGCAAGAACTGTCCCAGTTCTTTCCTGACCTGCTCATTTACACGTGTGCAAGATAAAAAGGGACAAGATTTTACTGAAACTGCTCAGCACCAATGTAAACAGTTACATCAGGGAAGGAAGCAGCAGGGAATCAGACCCCTCATTTGCAGAAGGATTAAACTATTGCCAGTACAAACATACACTTGGAACTCTTCTTTGGAGACCCAGCTGGCCTTATTGGCATGGTTATTCCTTGCTTCCACATAGGTCAGATTCTCATCCAAGTTGTTGTCACTATAGGATTTCCCCAGATTTTCAATCTCTGTATTCAGAGCAACCTAGAAGATAAATAAAGAAACTCCCGCAAAGTTGGATACTAACTCTGTGTCAGCTTCATTGTGAATAACACAGAGCTTCACAGGCAGTGATGTTACCCAGCCAGAGCTGGAGCTGTATTTGTTGCCTGCTTAGTCTATACCAGAAACCCAAACATTCCTGAGGCCACTTTGGAGTCATCTCTACAAAACAGAGGGTTTCATTCCTTGCCCTTTTTTTACCCTTTTTGCCTCTAGGTCATGCTTCATCTGCTGTTGCTCCTCTTCGTCAAGGATGTGGTTGCCATCTTTGTCGAACCTGGAGAAAGCTGCTGTGATCTCATGGTCTGCATGGCCCAGCCTGCAAAAGAATAGAAAGAGAAAGCTGAAGGCACTGAATTACACTGTTGGGCTGTAACAATGCAGGAGCACACTTTTTGAGATCAGTGCATTGTTTCCTTCTGCCAGAGACAAACCTAAACATCCCAAATGTGAAAGTGATAGCAACACAAACCCATTTAGAACAGGAGATCAAACATATGAGGAAAGACGATAGCTATTATTTTGAGTCTTACATTGCCAGATCTGAGCTAACTGCTTTCCCAGCCTTGAAAACCTGAGAATTTAAATTACCTGTACAACCAAGAGAAAGGGATAAGTAGGCATCCCTCCAGCTAATTAACTTACTCCTTCAAGCTGTTCTTGAAGTCTTCGAAGTCCAGTTCCTTCGTTCCATTCTGCAGTGCTTTCTGCACGTCAGAAATCCGCTCCTTCTTCAGCTTCAGCCTCATGAGTGTCCGGTTGTAGCTCTGTTACCAAAGGTGCAAATGGACATGGAATCATGCAGGAAGAACAGTGAAAAATAGGGCAGAGCAGACAATGCAATATGGGTGAAGAGATGCTAAGTAATACAGGGAGATTTTAAGCTTTCCAGTAGCAAAAATACAACACTGCTGAATGAGCCCCATATCTAAACTAGGATCACGCCTTCAAAGCAACAATAACATGGTAGCCAGGGTCCCCATGACAAAGTTTGCTCTCTGCTTTTCTCCTCCCAACTCTCCCTTTATCTGAGCTCCCAGTTGTCAGCTGTTTAAGATAATGTCTAAAATACCATTCTTTTCAGAATATTGGTCCCACAGCACAAAGTTGTGAATTTCCAGGACCTTTTCTGGAATTTTCCCGTAGGAAATCCAGATGTCATCCACTAGATTTGCAACACGGTAACATGCTCAGCTTAGCAAAATAGGATGTGCCATTTTATTGATCAAAGTACACTCTATCAAGGGCTGAAAGAGCTTTGTCTAGTGTCTGTACTGGGAAGAAAAGTCTCTCAGAAACACTACCGGCATGCAAGTAACAGGAGTCCCCCAAAGCCTGCTTTCTCATCTTCCCATTGCTAAAGGATCTGGGAGCTTGATTTATTCCAGAAAGGAACTGTGACTCCTGTGTGCACCAAGAAGGTGGATCTGGAGTTGGCAACCACTGTTTTTCTCTGGTAAATTCCATGTAGGTCAGGGACTTCCAGAAGATGTTTCAGGATTTAGCTAGGAAGTAGCACGGCTTTGACTGTTCATCACCTGCTTCAAGATGTCTGAGAGCTGCAGCTCATCCTTCTGGCTTGAAAGCTCCTCCTTGACTTCTGAGTATGTGTCATTGATGATGGCCAGAAACATGTTCTAAAAAAAAGAGGAAGAAAAGATGTGAAAAAACATGAGGCATCTTGCCTGCTCCGGCAGCTGAAGCAGCAAGAGACAGGCATAGCAGTGCAGGGCTCAGTTAAGCAAGGATTTGATTCCACATGGATTATCCCTTGGGCAAACTATGGATAAAGGGAAGGTCCACTTCAGCCACACAGTGCTTTCTCACTGGGGAGGAGGTCCTTACAGTTAAAGTAGTGGCCAAAGGTACATTTGTTCCCAGCTCAAATAGCATCTTTGATAGTCTCTCCTGCAAGATCTTAGGTTACATTTGGATTCCTAGCACTGCATATTTAACCTGGTTATTATGAGCATCCCTCTGCATCCATTACCTAGGAAGCCAGAGATTGTTCCCCATGCTTTATTCATTGTCTGTTACAGAGCAGCCGAACTCATCCCCTTGAATTCAGCTATCACGTCAGTGGTATTCCCAGTCAGCTTTAGTCTTGACCTAAAAGGATGTGCATATGGCCCCTAATTGCCCTGATCATCAAATCTCCAATTGCAATGACATGATGTTTCTCTACTTTGGTCTATTTGTGCTGCAAAGCTATTGTAACAGAACCTTCCTTTTTCTCTAAGCATTTGCACTGCACCTAACTCAGGGATTATTGGGAGGGGTCTCCCAAACACAGCTGTCAATACAGGGGCAAGGAGGGCTTTCTTGCTTACCAGGAGCACAAAGAAAACAAAGAACACATAGGTGACGAAGTAAATAGGCCCAAGGACCCTGTTGGCATTGTCAATGGAATTGTAGTCAAAATCACCGAGAATGATCCGAAACTGGGTGAAGCTGGAGGAGAGGAGGAGCACAAGGTCACACAAAGGCACATACATTTGTCCTACCTCCTCAGACAGTCCTGAGGTGAACCCTGAACCTGCCTGCAGCCCAGATGGTCACAGGCACAAGCCAGAGCAGGGTCTAAGTCACTCAGTCTGACTGGTGAGTTAAATATACCCATAGTATTTCAGGGATGAATGGAGCTGATTTGGTTAGAGCAAGAGCTGTCTGGAAAGTAAAACATGGTTTCCACACAAATTTCTGTTTGCTTAAAGTGTGCTTTGGCTTAAACAGGAGTTAAAAACAAAACCAAAACCAACCTGAATTTTCCCTTATAAAGGCATTTGACTCACTGAAGCCTTCTCTGGCAAGGGAGTTCATGAGACTGTGGAGAGGATGTTAGTACTGGACAGTGCTCTTCAGCCTGTTGCAACTCATAACTCCTATAAACAAGCAAGTTTAAGTCTATTGATCAGAAGTTTGCTTATCTCAGTCATCTCTTGTAGACCCTTTAAAGGCAGGACCTGGATGCCAGAGGTCTGTGGAACATGGGCTGAAAACAGCTGCTGCAGCAGGTACCTCCCTTACCATCGCACATTGCCTGAGCAGGTCCATGGTCTGAAGGGCTGTCTAAGACTTCATGAAGATGTCACAGTTGGAGGACTGCAAGTGTCTTATTAACCATTATGGCTTTATTACAATGAGACACAACAGGTGTCTGATTAACATTCAGATTTGCAACTGGGGCAAGGTTGGAAAGTAGTTAAAATTCTTGTGATGAAATGATGGAAACATGGTTCTAACACAGACACTTACATGCATTTAACAAAGGTGCTGAAGTTTTCCACTTGTGTCCCAAAAAGAAGGTAACCCAGCTGGGCATAAGCAAAGAAGACAATGAAGAACATAATGGCAAAGCCCAGGATGTCCTTGGCACAACGTGCCAGTGTGGAGGAGAGCTGGGTCATTGTTTTGTTAAAGCTAATATACTTGAATATCTGCAAGAAGAAAGAACAGGGACAAAGTCAGGTCAAGCCATCAGCTAGATCAATCTCTTCTCATATGTGCACATGTTCACTAAGACAAGACTTTCACTATAGTACCAAAACACCAAGGAGACAACTAGGCTAGGGGAACAGTGGCTTAGTGTTCAGGATATTTGTCCTACATGTGCCACCATCTTCGTGTGGTATCATAAACATATGACTTTGTTCCCTATGTCAAAGGAAAACAAAGAGGGACTGCTATAAGGACAAAAGTCTTGAGGCTAATGAAGAGTCTCAAGTACAGTGTGGCTTTCCACCACGCCAAGATTCTTTGGTCAAAATGCAAAGTCCATGCCAACAGAAGAGTAATTTCCGGTTGTTGGGGACCATCATGAAAGGAAAGCACGGTTTGCCAGATTATCCTCCAAAATCCTGAAATACTAGAGGATGGACAAAGTTATATTGTACTCAGCATTTTCTAAAACCACTTTTACACCACAACATCTGAGCTCATCTCCCTGTCTGTTATCTCCAAATAACTGGCCTCAGAATGCAGGGTGAAAAGTTGTCTGAAATTACTGCAAAACAGAGCACAGGACTTTGAAGAAAATCCTTCTCTGTTATATAGCTATTACCCTCATTCACTGGGAGGGATGGAAGAGTCAACCCCCAAGCCATCTAGAGGAAGAGGTCTGAGACTGGAGGCCTGGCACCTCCCAGATGCCCTATAATACCTTGATCCAGGCAAAGAATAAGTTGACTGCATTCATATTGTTGTACTGCGTCTGCCAGAATGCCAGGAACTCGAAGTCCGCGTAAGTGTCGGGGTGTTTCAGCAACTCTCCCAATAGCCTGTTCACCTCAATGGTGCGAAAGATGTGAAACCCAATAGCGACGATGGAGAGCTGTGAAGAGGAAGAATCTGCAGTGACCGCTCTGCCTATGCTTTCCACAGAAATTAAAGTGTCATAGAATTCCTTGCTATCACACTTCACAACTGCAGACTACTGGTGGGGGATGGAAATAAGGTCTTAATGCACCAAATGATGCCCTGACTTCACAGCTTCTCAGGCATCTCTAAAGAAACAATTTTCTCCTACTGGCTAATGTGCCCATTTGCTCTGCTAGTTCATTTTGGTCTTGAAGCAAAACACCTGCCAGTGTGTTCTAGTTCTTATCTAGACCAGTTTCCCCATTACTTCGTTTTGGCACTTATACCTCTCTGCCATTGCTCCCCCCAAAAAAAGTGTTCAAGGATCCTCACCACAATGACAACTACATCTAGGATGTTCCAGATGCTGGTGAAGTACTGAAGCTTGTGTATACGCAGCTCCAAAATCTCCTCCACCACATAGTAGAAGATGAAGACACAGAAGACGATTTCACAGACAACAATGAAGAAGTCCCATGCGCTCACATATCGTATAAGCTTGACTGTCCGGATTTGCCAGGAGGGAATGGCACCACCAGTGGCTGGAAACTCAACCACTAACCTTGAATGGGACAGGAAAATTCTGATAATTATAAACAGGGGGAGGGAGGCCCTTAGATAATCTTGAGAGGCATCAAACCTGAGCATGAGTTATCCACCAAACCATGAGTGGAAAAGTAGTGCATGTGTTTATGCAGCCTTATCTCTGCTGCTTCATTGGCCATGATAGGAAAGGGTGAAAGGTGAAGGGAAGTGTGACTGGTTATGACAGGAATACCAGGTCTTCTGACGAATCTATGCAACATCTACTGATGCTACTCAGTACTACTCCCTGGTGGACTATATTTTAGAAAATACATTTTAAGAGGAAGGAAGAGGTAGAAGAACATTCAGTGCAACTCAGTTTACCTCAGAACGCAGAACAGATTTATATTTGCATTATACACAGAGAAATCAATGAAGACAACTCGTGTCCCCCGATCCAGCCACAACTTCTCCTTCAAGACTTTCAGGTCTTCAGCACTCTCTTCTCTGGTCAACTTGAGGTCTATGTAGTATCCTCCCCCACTGTAACTTGTTAGTCTTCCCCAGTGAGATGAGCCACCCAGCTCCTCCTCAGAATGGTATCTCCACCTGTAACAGACAAACCATAAGCAAAGACATCACCATTCCAGGCTTGTATATAACCTTGTTGCCAGGAGAAATTAGACTATATCTTCAAGGGACTAAGTAGTTTTTAATTAAAGAGTTGGCATTTAATTCCTATTGCAGATCTGAGCCTACATCAGTTCCTCATTATTAATTGATTTCTGATTTAGTGCTATCCAGCAGTGACATAACATGACTATGGAGGAAAAATTCTGCAGGTTTGTTGTCTATGCCACAGTCTTGTTTGCATGGAGCTTACTCCCAGGATCTGCAGTATTGCTTTCCACCATGCTGCACACAACCCTCTGCTTAGAACACACTTGTACTCATATTTCCTTATGAACAATAGCTTCTCATTCACAGATCAAGACTCATGCAACAAGCAAAGTGTTATTAAACTACAGCTACCTCATGTTATTAGAGAGAAATAGGTTTTCAAGATGAAAGAGATGCACTCTTCTCTCTGGCTCCTGAAATCCAGGAGAGAAGCAGATAGGATCATCCATTTTGATAAATATTGTCCCAAATGTCTCTATTTAGCCTTACCCTCTTAAAAACAGATAATCTCTACCTAATTCTCCACTGGATTTTTCATTACTTTCCCAGCAGGTCCCACTCTGCTGCTCATTCTATTGTGCTTTTTCTCAAAGAGACACTTGGCCTTATTGACAGACAAAAAGGATTTGCAAGGGGAATTCCAGTCTTACATGAAAAACTCAACCCTGGCATCCCATGGCTCAGGAGATCTTAGTTTAACTAGAAAAGACAAATTTGGGGCAACTAAAAAAAAAAAAAAAAGAAATCACAGATTCTCTCATCTTGAGCAGCAGGTGATGTACTTACGCTGTTCCATTGATGAGTCCAAAGGAGACCCTTTCCTCCTTGTCTTCTGAGTATACATCATAGCAGCCTGATATTTCCTCCTTGAAGTCATCATGGACCACACAGGAATTGTTCTTCACCTTCAGTTGTCGCATGCGTGGGACACCCAGCAGTAAGTTCTCATAATAGATGTATGACTGGGTGCCCTGTGCCGCTAGGGACTCATTGTTATACCACTTTGTCCAGTAAAGATTATCCAGAAGGGGGCCTTGTGCATACTGCAAGAAAGGGACAGTAGAACAACTTCTTCATAGGCCACATATCAAAGAAATTTTCTTGCCCTGGGCTTGAGATAGTAAGACATGACCCACCCCTCTCTACTGCCCAAGATGGAAAGTAATAGAAGCTTGTGTTGGATATATGGTAAGGAGGTGAAAGACCAGGCTGGAGGAGGATTCCTGGGCAGGAGTTGCTGTTGGCTTCTCACATACCTGTAATATGGTTGCTGCACCTTGTTGGGTTAGTGAAGAGACAAGAGCCCCGAAAGCCTCTTTGTCCCTTCCACTTCAGTGAGCACAAGTCTCAAGAATTGTGCTGGCGTGAGGTGTGAACTATGAAAAGGGGGCATGGAAACAATGAGGGAAAACCAGTGCTGCCATAGTTCATTTTACTTTTTTAATACAGCAAGAAAAGACAAAGCTAACTGACAAGCAATTTCTGACTGACTGTCAGAGATAAGTGGTTGCAGTATCTCAACAACATTCATTGTGGTTCATAGTATTCCTTCCCCAGTTCTTTGACAGACAACTTTTCTCCACTTTATTTTCTTTGACAGAAGTCAATGCAAATTTTAATACAGATTCTCCATAAAGAATCTATAGATCAGACCAGGCCAGGTATGAATTACAGTCAGGTTAAGTATGCTGTTCCCACAATTGATCATGAAAATGGACATAGGCTTATTACTAAGACACCAGCATTAAGACATTGGACTGTAGGATTCAAAACCATTTCTACCACAAGGAAACCTGGACTAAGTCACTTGGCCTCTCCAGGCTGGTACTCCCTATCTGTGCAATGAGCATCATATCACAGCAATTTCTTTTTGTTGTGTCCTGTGTCTCTAGCTGGTAAGTGTATGAGGATTGGGCTCTCCTGGGCACACACAACACAGCCTAGCCAGTATTCTGGCCACAGTGCTCAGAGGGATAAATGATATTTTAGATCAGTGGATATTTTAGATGCAAATGATATTGTAACTACTACTAGTAGCTGGCAAAAGCCTGTGGCAGCAAAATGCCTGGCTGAAAGCACTAGGTAGCACATTCAGAGGGAACTGAATATCACACTCTAGCTGAAATTTCCAGGGCTCCCCATGCCAGGCCAGACTTGTTCTCACCACCCAGAAGTCAGCCATGCTGCTGATGGACTGGAAGGAGACACGGCCATCCGTAGAGGTCTGCAGGAAGAGCTCAGACATCACTTTGGTGTAGTAATAGGCATTGGAACTTGTCATTCCATATGTCACTAAGAGAAGAGACAAGAAGAGGGTCTTCCCTTATACATGAATATTGGAGCCTGACATAAATAAATTTATATATTCACTTTCAGTGTATCTTATGCTATCATAGGTAAGCTGAGCAAGGCACAAGAGAAGAAACCTTGGGAACTTTAATTGTATTATTTTCTGCTTTCTTAGAGATTTACAAACGTATCTGTTGCATGTTCTAGGATTTAAACTGTCAGACTATAAGAGTTTAAAAGCCAGAGAAGACCACTGGACTCAGAAGGCAACTGAACAACCTTGATAACAATTTTTTCTCCAGAAAATTTCTTTCAGAAATGTTGTCTTTCTCAGAACAAAGTCTGTGATCTGTATTTTGAAGTTCTATTCTGGATCCATATAGGTATAGAGATCACTCCATTTTCCCAAGTGGAAAGCTCCAGTTAAGTTCTCATCTACCAAGAAGCATCAAACAGGAGCAGGCTCTAACTTCCCTGAACATGTTGTTTCAACTCTCCAGTGCTCCTTCCTGCAGAAAAGCATCCATCACAGTGATCACTAAGAACATGTCTTACTGTTGAAAGGGTACCATGAAAATAAAGCAGCTGACATTCAAGAGCCCCCACCCCACTTCTGGATGAGTCAGTGTGTGACCACACGTACATCTGTGTGCGTATCTTACTTCTTTAGGAAGAGTGACTAAAGCACCATCTCCCTGAGCCAGTGTGACAGCAACTCAGGTTGGTATTGTCTGTCTATCTCTCCTGCCATAGTATCCATGAAATATAGTCCTCTTCACTGTCCCATGCACAGGTGCTCATTTGTGATAATGAACAAACCTTCCCAAAAAACAAGCAGCCATTGTTCTACCCAGACAAAGCCCATTAGTATTCAGTACAGGGATGCATTAAATCCACCCGAGAACAACAGTGTGAGCTGCCATCTGCTTTATCACCTCAGCCACCCCTCCAGTCTCAGAGGGGAAAATCTCTTTGAACCCTGTGTCTTTGATCTCAGGAAGTTTCTAGAGCTGCTCTCTGGGTCTTGAACATTTGCTGTGAAACTAAGAAAAGACCTCGGGTAGATTCTCCCAGGACTGTGGAGTCAATGGGTAGAACTTACAATGTGGATCAGAAAATACTGCTTAAACCTCACCAATATCAATTACAGCAACAGTCAGTTATTTTACTTCTATGTGCAGCACCTATTCTGTAGGTTAATGACACACCTGCTTGCTCCAGTGACTGCATATACAATAAATTTAGCACCTACAACCGAGTGAGGAAGTTTTATTATTAATAAAACCTCACATTATTCCCCTCACGTTGCACATATCTATGAGATATGACAGCCACTTACATAGACAGATGTCCACCAAGAACATAATGTAGACTAGCAGCTCTCGCAGTGTGGTCTTCACATAAAGCTCTCTGTTTTCAGCTGTGTTCTCAGTCAGTGTAGTCCCCCACAGACCTGTTGGGTGTAAAGAAGAAATTGGAAAGTTTTGATGGCCATTCTCAAAGGCCACCTGAGGAGTTGAAGTCCCATTCCCAAAGAACACTAGGGAGTTCTGGGCCCCTCAGTTGAAGGACAGGGAACTGCTTGAGAGAGTCCAGCACAGAGCCACCAAGATGATGAAGGGAGTGGAGCATCTGCCTTATGAGGAAAGGCTGAAGGAGCTGGGTCTCTTCAGCTTGGAGAAGAGGAGACTGAGGGGAGACCTCATTAATGTTTATAAATATGTTAAGGGCGAATGTCAGGAGGATGGAGCCAGGCTCTTCTCAGTGATTCCCAATGGTAGGACAAGGGGAAATGGGTGTGAGCTGGAACACAGGAGGTTCCACTTAAACTTGAGAAGAAACTTCTTTACAGTGAGGGTGACAGAGCACTGGAACAGGCTGCCCAGGGAGGTTGTGGAGTCTCCTTCTCTGGAGACATTCAAGACCCACCTGGATGCCTTCCTGTGTGATCTCATTTAGGTTCCTGCTCTGGCAGGGGGATTGGACTAGATGATCTTTCGAGGTCCCTTCCAATCCCTGACATTCTGTGATTCTGTGAGTTGAATTTTTGTCACTTTTCAAAGCAAAACCACTTTTCATTTAAAAACTTGACTAAGAGCTGTAAAAATGTGTTAAATAACCCCTAAAAAGAACTATTCCAGTGTGAACAAAATATTTAGGGCTGACCAAAAGTGAAATATGCTGGCTTTCTTATTTTGCTAAATCAGTCTCCAGTTTTTTATTTGAGTTCAATATGGACTGATCTTTTCCTGCCTGTTTCTCAGCTTACTCTTGGCAGAAATTCAGTCTATGCCACAAGCACTCTTGAAACCACAAAATTTCATCTCAGTCATCTATGTGCCAACTTCTGACAGGACTTCCATAGCAGAACTGCAACTGATGTTAGCTTTACAACTATTAGTCCTCTTAGTGTATATTGAGCCATCAGGTCCCAAATATTTGTCCCTTGCTTACCTAAAGGCTCTTGAAGATTTATTGTAGGTCATAAGACTCAAACAAATAACCCAACTCAATATTTTCAGCATAAACTTTAGAGCCAAATTATCTTCAGCACATCTATCAAGGGACCTCTGCTGAATTCAATACAGTTATGCCAATTGCACCTGCTAGTGATGCAATTTCTTCACACAGTGATAGCAACTCATTAAATGTCACCAGGGTTGATAAAAAAGAGAGAAACACTTCCTTTAAAAGGAGCCTTGATATTTTGGGTTTGATGAACCGCCTGATACCATTAGTGCATTTGTTTGTTCTTTTTGTAATGGGTTTCTGTTGTGATTTCTGAAATACTCCTTAAGTTGAAAGGCATAAAACTTCCACTTGAAAGCCTAGTGATGGAAGCCATGTCAATAATACCCATAGTCTTGCTTCTTTCTGCAGCTCCTAGAGAGCTCAACCCTGATGCCCATCCTCAGTAGTATGCAACAATCACCCCCCTGCAAGCCAGGATCAAAGCTGATTGAAGGCCACATGTTTGAAGTCATCTCTAGCACTCTAGCAGAGGACAAAGTGGTTTTTTTGTTGTTGTTTTTTTTGAGTAAGCAAAAATGGTATAGTGCTCTGTGCACATTTACTCCTGTCCTTTCAATAGCTCTTTGGCATCTCAACAGATTAGAGAGCTTTTTGCACCATCAGCTGCCATAGCGACTGTTGCAGCATCCACCTTCACTCCTGGACAGACAATCCAGTAGCTTGCTCTGGACATGCCAGACCAGCAACAGAAATGAGAGCCTGGAGAAAATCTGGATTCACTCATGTGCAGGAGAGAGTAGCATGTGGTCTACAGGAATCTCCACAATGGAGAAAAACAAGGGCAAACAACCCAATCATCTGTTCAGGTCACTTTCAAGTGACCCCCTTCATCTCTAGATATTATTGCATCTCAGTCTTTTAACAGCTTTATTTGTTTTTCCATGGGGCAGGAAACCCTACTATCCACATGTTGGAAACAGAGGCACAGACTTTCTGTGTTTTGGGAATAGAAATGTACTTGGGAACACCTGAATTCAGGGATACTCAAATATCCTTAAAAACTTGGTTCAGAGACTTGCCCAAAATTATACCTGGAGGACCATGAGTCCAGTCCAGTGCCTTTTCAGATTGCATCCAGTAACTGTAAAACTGTATCAGTTGAGGTTTGTTTTCAGCTGTTTCTTTCAGAAATGTGCCATGGAAATATATATACCACCTCATACACAAAGCATGTCTGCATCTGTGTCTCCTTTGGTACCACCTACCCCCTTGGGGATGCAGATGTTTGGGACATGACTGTTGAAGTAAAAGAATACTCAATACTAGAAGACATCTGAACTTCCTTGCCTTCCTGCTAGTTACAAGTTACTGGTAAGAATTAATGGCAACATCTACATTATCTTCCAAGGCTGCTTTTAAACCAGACTGACCCAGGTGAGAGACTAGCTCACAGTCTCTAATACAGCTGGAGAACCTCTTCCAAAGGCAGTGGGAAGCTGGGTGTCCCTCATCAGCCACTGTGCCACCCAGATACCCAGCAAAATCTGTCTGTGGGATGGCCGTGAAACAGCTGAGGCAGCAGGAGGCAGGAAAGAACCAGAGGACACAGAGTTGCTTGGACACAGTTTACAGAGGAACAGTGCTGAGCAGTGGCACCAGGAGCAGCAGCTACTCACTGGTAGTCCAGCCCTGTGGCTGGTGATGACAAGAAAAGAACTCAGAGATAAGCCAACTATGACCAGTATCCCCAAAGAGCTATGGATATATAATCCCAAAGAATGTTTTTTAAGCAAAAAAACCCACAAACTATCCTTGACTAAGTGATTTTTCTTTACTAACTCAATTTTCCACATGAGACACTAATGTTATTAAATGGAAGGGGAGAGGGGGGGAACCAGAAATATTTGGAGAGGCAATTAAAAAAATGAACACCTAGTAAAGATGCAAAGGAAGGATGCAAATTCTTAAAGGAAAAAGTCTCCACCTCTGTGAGGCTGATAGAGGCCTTTCTTCTGGCTGCACTGGCATTTGGATCTGTAGATAGAGCTGGGAAGATGAAATCCGAATGTTGTCTGTCCTACAACCCTATTTACCACCTTTGTTGGCAGGACACACTGCTGCAACAGTCATAGAAAAAGGA
Organism: Antrostomus carolinensis; assembly: GCF_000700745.2. NCBI lineage: Eukaryota > Metazoa > Chordata > Aves > Caprimulgiformes > Caprimulgidae > Antrostomus > Antrostomus carolinensis. Next base: position 27,222 of record NW_010323974.1, read on the forward strand.
AATACTGTAGTTTCCTGACAGGTATTTTAATTTGCATGCTCCAATTCAACCCTGGCATCTCACAAATAGAATTTTGATATTAAAGTATAGATTTATTTTTCCTTTTTAAGTCTCAAACAATGCCTACAAGAAGGGTATCAGAATAAAACAGGTGAATTATACACTGCCTCTGAGTAACTACCCACTAAGCCCACCAAGCACTGCTCCCTGGCCAGGAGAAACCTTTTAAACCTCAGCTCTGGCTTCCGTGTGAGTTAATAGTGTTAGACTGTAATGACAAGAAATAACTGATCATAGAGGGGCTGTGCAATTCAGGACCAGCCTATACTGTTATTCACTCACATGTACTGTTAGAGGCTACAGCTCTAAGAAAGATTCTTCCCTTCTGAATCAGGAAGAAAAGACACATTGGCAAGAAAATAACAATTTCCACAAGAAATACAGTTTCTTGCTTTGTCTTCTAGGACTTCTATAGAACAGCCTTCTATAAGAAGTTGTCCAACAAATGGTCTTGCCCAGGGCTGTATCCTTCCAGGAGACCTAACTTGCTCCCAGGTTTTTGATGGCCTCTGAATAAGCCTCTGTAATATTTCATTCCCCTTTGTCTTTTAAACTGGAAACTAGCACCTCTTTCTTTCAGCTGTCTTCAAGCAAAACCTTGTTTGATACATTCCTGTTATCCTCTACATTTCAGTCCTGACACTGATATATTTTCTCCGGTGGATATTTATATCAGTTCTTAAGTTACTGTAACACAGGAGCCAGTACGACTCTATCTAGAAAATGCACACAAAGACAGAATAGTCTCATCACCAGAGTGATGGCTCCTAGATTCAGGACACCTAAGCTCTGTCTAAAGCTCTGCCAACAGATTCACTGCATGACCCTTGAGCACACCACTAAGTCTGTCTGTACCTCCTGCCTTGTATAACAGGACAGACCCTGGAGCTATAGCAAGACACACGGAATGAGGATGCTCCTTCCAGCTCAGCTAGTGATGCTAGTCTATGTTGAGCAGGTTCCTGGGCCACACAGACACTATGGGATTTCTACCTTCTGCATCCCCGCACTCACACCCTGCCCCCGTACCATCCCTCTTCCTGAGGGCTAGTAAATCCTTCTAGTGAGGTATCAGCGCTTTACCTCGGATGCCTCTGAAGATATAGAAACAGCACTTGAGGAAAGGACTTTTCTTCCCATCCACAGCTTTGTTCTGCTCTTCCCGGTAGGGCAGTGGATCCCCCACCTCTTCAAAGTTCTCATAGGGATTCTCCAGGATGGACCTGGGGTTGTAAATGGCTTGAATCTTCAAGGAGGTAGAGGGAGAGCCATTGTAAACAGGATTGTCCCAAGCTTTCTTCCCCACTGCCTCCAGTTCATGCTCCTCTGAAGCTCCAAAGTGGCTCTCAGCTCTGTTGTTTAGGTGGGACAAGCTCATGGCTAGTCACTGCCAGCAAAAGTACTTTTTAACTGGAATTGTGAAAATTGCTTGCCCAGGCTGGAGTTGTAAGCTAGCAGAGCGAGAATCAGTCAATGCCAGACAGCTTGTTCGCCTCAGCAACCCAAGAGAGGGCACACCACCAGCTCCCCACAGACAGCACGCATCCTTCTCTCATCCTTCTCTTTTATGCCAGCTCAGCTGGTGACACCTACCAGAGGGGTGGCACTACCCACTGTTAGGAACCACCATCAGCACTGTTATTCCAGCAGTCCTGGGAACACTGACATGTCCAGGAGACTTTCTCTGCTTCCCAACAGATATAAACCCTGACGCCGTCGTAGGAAGAGGAGGCTGCTAGGACACAGCCCCTCAGTGCAGGGGGGGCCAAAGGAGGAGGTGGCTGGGATTTAATTGGAGCCCTCGGCCCTCGGGCTGGCGGCAGCCCCGATCCGCTCCAGGCGAGGCTCCGGCGGGGCTGAGAGCTGTGGTGGGACCCTGAGCAAGGGCCGCTGGGGAGCGGGGCCGGACGGGAGCCTTGCTCCGGGGGTCGGGGATGTCCTGAATTTCCCGT
>NW_010323975.1:0-7490 GCF_000700745.2 Antrostomus carolinensis
AAAAAAAAAAGTGAGGCAGAACAAAACCCCCTCAAATTCTCCCCAAGGATGAGGCTCCCAAAACCCCCAGGCTGCGAGAAGCAGCGATTCCCCATGGAAATCTAGAATTAACCACAGTCAAGTGTGGGTGGTGCTGGGCGGTGCGGGGAGCTTGGGGACCCCCAGCCCCATCGCCCCATGGGGTGGGGAGGTGTTTTCGCTGACAGCATCAGGTATTTTTGGTGCCTTCTAGTCTCAGGAGGTACTTTTCCAATGGTGCACACTGAGCTAAGGGCAGCCTGCAGAAGGAAAATGCTGCAAAGTTTGGCATCTCGTGTGAGATGGTTGATGTTTGGTGGGGAGAAGGGGAGGAGGAACTAAAAATCCCCCGTTGAGGATAGAGGAGACTCAAAAAGTGGGATTGATATGTAGAAAAAAAAATAGGTGACAAGATCCAGCAGCTCAGAAACCAGGTGACACCGTTCTCTGTTTAAAAACATCATTTAATCCATTGATTGCACAGCATTGCCACCACACACACCAGCAGGACACGTCGGTGCGCGGGACACAGAGCCGAGGAGATGCACTGACCCAGAAACACTGTTTGTTGTTAAAAAAAACCCCAAAACCCAAACAACCCCAACTCCTAAGGATGTAACGGGGGAAACCAGTGGTGGGTGACCGGAATAACCACGGTGCACCAGTTCTCTTCAGCAAGTTCAAGGCACTTAGCAAGGGACCGAAACTCCAGCCTGCCCAGGTTGCTACATCCCAGTGTCCCACATGCCAGACCCTGGTGGGGACAATGCTGGGATGATGCTGGGATGATGCCAGAATGATGCCAGGATGATGCCAGAATGATGCCAGGACAATGCCAGGATGATGCTGGGATGATGTCATGACACTGCTGGGACGATGCTGGGTTGATGCTGGGACGATGCCACAACAATGCTGGAATGATGCCAGGACAATGCTGGGTTGATGCTGGGATGATGCTGAGATGAAGTTGGGACAATGCTGGAATGATGTTGGGATGATCCTGGGATGATGCCGGGATGATGCCAGGACAATTCTGGGATGATGCTGGGATGATGTCATGACACTGCTGGGATGATGCTGGGACGATGCTGGGACGATGCTGGGACAATGCTGAGATGAAGCTGGGACAATGCCAGGATGATGCTGGGTTGATGCCAGGGGTGGCTGCAGAGTGCACAGACTCCCCTGGGAGCAGCCATTGGTTTTCTTGCTTTATTTATTTATTAATTATTATTATTAAAGCTGAGAGGAAACTTTTTGGATTTGGGGCTTTTTTTGTGTTTTTTTGCTGTTGATGTTTTAAACCCAGCAGCAGGCACCTCCTCACTGCTGCCCAACCACAGGGATGGGTCTGGTCTCAGAGCACCACAAACATGGGTTTTATGGAGCAGAAATATAAAACCCAGCAGGTCTCCCCATGCACAAGCAACAGCATCGAGCCAACCAAGAGCTACAGGGAACCTAACACTCCCAATATATACTTTTTTCTGCATAGATTAAAAAAAAAAAAGGAAAATAAGAGGAGTTTACATCATTCCTAACCCATCCCAGCATCTCTGCAAAAGTCACCCAGGGCAGGCACAGCTCCCTGCTTGGGGACATGGGACATGGTCACTGGAAACCCCCTGGAGCAACTCCTGGGAAAGGAAAACAACTTTAAATTAAACCAACTCCACCCTTCTCCCAGCCCCATCAAACCCCACTGAGGGTTGGTGCTTCCAAAACCTGCACTTTCTGCAAAAAAAAACCCCAAAATACAAAAAAAAAAGGGGAAAAATAAATAATTTTATAAAATACCTTCTTGGCAGGGGGTGAAATTTTAATGCAGCTCACGCTTTTGTGAAAACACCCCGAATAAGTCATTAGCCAGACCCTTTGCTAAGATGAATTCACTCCCCTGAAGGACAGAAGAATGAAAAAGGTGAAAAGCTGGTGGGCACCACACGTGTGTCTGCTGCTGGCTCCGGGGTGGGCAGGGGATGGCCCAGCTCCTTCAGCTTTAAATCAAATCAATGAGGGATGGAGACAGATCCACGAGTCCCCCAGTGTCCTGCTAACGGGGAGCCCAGCCCCAAGGCAGAGAGGTGAGGAATTTCCATATATCAGACATTTAATATGCTGCTTAGATTTTTTTTTAACATAGATTTTTTTTTTATTAATTATTATTATTTCTGACATTGGTGAGTCATTTAAATATTTCTCCCAGACAATAAAATATATTTAAAAAAAAATATTTATGGTATGTGCCTGCTGATTTTAACAATAATCACAATATTAGGGCCTGGTGAATGTTATTAGAGAATCTTTTTTAAGTCCATGTCATACACACATGATGAATTTACAAATAAATAAGTCTATTAAAAAAAAAATCCTGTTTTCTCTCCAACATTCTGTGTGATTGGCAAAAAATAAAATTAATTAATTAATTTTAAAAAAGGCTCTTTCTGGTGATGGCAAACAAGGAATTGCACATTTAGTTGGAGGAATATATTACCAGTGCATCACCAAAATCAACTACTAGGCAACAAAAAGACGTTATCATAGGAAACAATTTTTTAAATTTTTATTTTACATATTTGTACATAAAACTTTCGAGGGAACTCTCTGAATCCAACCGAAATGTGAAAAATAGCACATTTAAAAAATAAAATAATAAAAAAAAAAATGACCGTCAGGTAGTCAACATTCACAAAATGTTGAGAAACTGATGAAAAGAGGCGGGTTACTGAGAGCTACAACTTCACCACGAGGCAGGCATGTCTTTTATTCTCCTTTTTTTTTCTGTTTGACTTGTATAGCACCTTCAAGTACAGTTTTTTTTTTCTCTTTATTTTAAAACTACACGGAAGAATAAAAAAACAGTAGTCGATGGTAAAATAGCATTCAACTGAAAAACAAAAAAACTCTCTAAACAAACAAAAATAAAGTTAAAACTACCCTTCTCTTCTCACCCATGATTTATAATGTTATAAGTACTGTACATTTCTTATTTTTTTTTTAATTTTTAATATTTTTTTTTGTAATAATATTATTAAAATGCCTGGATATTTAGTGGCACGAGTAAAAAAATTAAAATAAATTAAGAAGCAGAGGCCAATCACCAGACATAAAGCTTCAGACATGGTCAATGACTAACACTGGTATTTTCCTGTGGGACACACACAGAAGCAAAATGACGTCTCGCTCCAGCTCTGCTCCCGCTGCTCTGCACTTCACTTCGCTGGCATCTTCTCTGCCATGTGCTTCTGCTGACTTTCAGCGTGTCTGGGGGGGAGAGGAGAAGCTGAGTTATTGGCTGTGACCAGGGGAAGGGGACATCCAGAGCACAGGAAGGGCTGTGCTCCCACCCAGCCAACCCAAAATAACATTTTCCTGAGGGAAAAACAAGCACCGGGTGAGGGGTGGGAGGTACCAGCCCACCAGGGTCCTTCCCAGCGAGAGGGGACCAGAGGGATGGTTCCTCAGAGACCTCCAGGAGTTGGGACTGGGATGTTCAGCCACCCCTGAGCAAGGACCAGGTGGTCCCCAGGCTCTGCAAGCCCACTAGATGGGTGGCAGGTTAAGGCTGGACACGTTTTTGAGCTGTTGGAGACCTTGTGGCTCTGTCCAAGTCCCTTGGAGGAGGATGGAGAGAGGTGGGGGTGGGTCTGTTCAACCAAGGACCAAGGGACAGGACAAGAGGAAATGGGCTCCAGTTGTGGCCAGGGCAGTTGAGATGGGATGTGAGGAAGAATTTCTTTGCTGAAAGGGTTCTGAGGCATTGGAAGGGGTTGCCCAGGGCAGTGGTGGAGTCCCCATCCCTGGAGGGACTGAAGAGTCGTGTAGACATAGTGCTGAGGGACATGGGTTAGTCGGGGACTGGTCAGTGTTGGGTTCATGGTTGGACTCTATGAACTTAAAGGGCTTTTCCAATCGAGGTGATTCTGGGATTCTAAGAAAGGGGGGGATTTTGGAGCTGGGGTGGAGCTGGGTCAGCAGGCAGATGCCAATGCCACCTCACATCTGTTGGTCCTTCAGGAAACGCTTTGCTTCCTAGTGCAAGTGCTGGCAGTTTAATAAATGCAATTCATTCGGAAGCTGGTCAGGATGGTGGGGGCTTTGGTGTGTGGCAGGGGGCACCAGCTCTCCAAATCAGAGAGTCCCAGTCCAGGGTGGGGGACGTCGGGAGTCCCTTCTATCCCCTTTGCTGGGGCCACTGGGGGTTTGCAGCATCATAGAATCCCAGACTGGTTTGGGTTGGGTGGGACCTTCAAGCTCACCCAGTCCCAACCCCCCTGCCATCAGCAGGGACACCTTCCACTAGACCAGGTTGCTCAAAGCCTCATCCAACCTGGCCTTCAACACTTCCAGGGAGGGGGCATCTACAGCTTCTCTGGGTAACCATCACTCCTTCCCAGACTTTTTTCAGGCTTTGGAAAGGGACACACCAGTTCAAAAGGATGCACCACCCCCTGTGTTTGGGGAGCTCTTGGAAGCTGCTGAGAGTCTCCAGAATCTGAGTTCCTTGATTTCTTGTTTTGGAGGAGCTGTTATCCTGCTCAGCCCTTACCTTTGATGGAAAAATAGTATTGAGATTCAGCTAAAACAAAACCCCTACATGCTGCTGATGGTGAGCTGGGACCTGAGAGGAGAGAGAAATACCCTGAGGAGCCTCCTTCACCTGGTCAGGTCCTCGATGTCCACCAGCATGGCGTCCTGCTCCGTGTGCAGCTCGTCCCGGATGAGCAGCAGCTGTACCAGCTCCTCGTTCAAGCCTGGCGCCGGGGAGAAAGAGGGTGAGTTTGTGATGTCCCAGTGAACCCCGAGTTGAGACCTCGACATCATCCATCCCCACCATGATAGATGTTGGCTGGTGTGGAGAACCAGGAGGGACCTCCCTGAGGGACACGTTTTCTAGGATAAACCATAACCCCCTTCCCACCACGCACGAGCGGTTCCTCTCTTCAAATCGCTTAATGCAGCAGCAAAAATAAAGATGAATTTCTCAGTGCTTGGAGCTCTGCTGGTTCAGCTTTTGCTCACTTGTGGACAACAACCCTGAGCAAAAAACCACGCTGCAGAAAGTGGCCGAGCCCCTCACCTGGGCAGCCTCAGGTTCAGCTTTTGAATTCCCTGTGGCAAGAGGGACTCCATCCATCTCCAGAGGATGGAATCCACCCATCTCCAGAGGATGGGATCCACCCATCTCCTTCCAATACCTGAAGGGGCTACAAGAAAGCTGGGGAAGGACTTTTCATAAGGGCAGTTAATGACAAAACAAGGGGAAATGGGTTTAAGCTGAAAGAGGAGAGGTTTAGATGAGATATTAGGAAGAAGTTCTTCACTGTGAGGGTGGTGAGACACTGGAACAGGTTGCCCAAGGAAGTTGTAGATGCCCCCTCCCTGGAAGTGTTGAAGGCCAGGTTGGATGAGGCTTTGAGCAACCTGGTCTAGTGGAAGGTGTCCCTGCTGCTGGCAGGGGGGGTGGAACTGGATGAGCTTGAAGGTCCCTTCCAACCCAAACCATTCTATGATTCTATGATCTCCAGAGGATGGAATCCATCCATCCTTGGGCCTTGTCAAAGAGTGGGGAAGAAGAAGAAAACCAAAAAAGGACCACACGAAAAATTACCCTGCTGGCAGGGACTCCCCAGAAGGCTGTACCTGCCCATCACACACTGGTGTTCAGACTGGTTAAATATCATTATACTGGTTTAACGCCCCTTCAGTTGGGGAGCCAGCTCAGCTCAGCACCAATGATGCTGTAACACTCAAGCTCCCAGACCTCAAGTGAGCCAAATCATTTTTTTTCCTTTGCCTTTACAGCACAAAATAACAAATCCCCACTCAACAATGCAGCTCCTCACCCTCAGCAGAGCTACTTCCAGACAGGACACCAAGTAACCAACACAAATCGAGAAGCAGCAGCACAGGATCTCCCAACCATCCTTGTTTTTTGTTTTTTTTTGACCTACAGCCACTAGAGAAGTCTACTCCCTAAATTGTTAATTAATTAATTGGAAGGTCACAGAATCCCTGGTTTGGGTTGGGAGGGACCTTCAAAATCACCCAGTTCCAACCCCCCTGCCATCAGCAGGGACACCTTCCACTAGACCAGGTTGCTCAAAGCCTCATCCAACCTGGCCTTCAACACTTCCAGGGAGGAGCAGCCACAGCTTCTCTGGGCAACCTGGGACACTGTCTCACCACCCTCACACCAAAGAATTTCTTCCTCACATCTCATCTCCACCTCTCCTCTTCCAGTTTAGAGCCATCACCCCTTGTCCATCATTAACTGCCCTTACAAAAAGTCCCTCCCTAGTTTTCTTGTAGGTCCCCTAGGATAGAGATCCCTCAGGGGAAAAAAAATCCCTGGATCTTTTGGAGAGGGCAAAGACAGACAAGGGGGTGGGACATCATCCCTGTGGGCAAAGGCAAAGACCCACGAAATGGGTTGAAGAGCTGTAAGAGTGGATTTACCCCGGGATGTTTGCCGAAGTGAGGGTTTCTCCACTGATGGATGGATTTGATGGCATGGCATAGCGTCACACGAAGACGTAGCCATAAAACCATACGTGGCAGGTGCTTCCAGGACAGACAAGACTTCCCAAGACTATTTTTACTCGACCAGGTTTTGAGTTACAAACTGGGTGTCAGGTGTTGGCACAATGTGACAACCCTTCTCTCTTATGGAGCCAAGGGAGAGCTTTAGGAGAAACCAAAAAAAGGAAAGAAAAGGAAAGATTTAGCTGAAGGAGCTAAATCTGGAGAGAACTCCAGGTTCTGTGGTGTACATCTTCCATAAATCCAGGTTATTACACATTTATCAACATTTCTATGTGGATCCCACAGAACTGTTCTTAATTAAACAGGATGTACCAAAGACTAATGGAACAAGTATCACTTACTTTCTATCTGTGAGTGGAGATCATTGACTATCACTTGTAGCTGCCCGATAGTCATGTCTCTGAGATCAGTGGGTTTCAAGCTTCTCTTCATCAGGCATTCACTTATATGAGGCATATGTGGCAGCTGAAAAGAAATGTTCCACTTTTTACTGGTTTCTTCCAATTATTTGTATTCCTGAGCAGTGGCATCGCAGGTTCTCACAAGCCTGCATCAATGACCACGCTGAGAGCACCAAAACAAGCTGGAATATCTACGCAACATTTGATCCAACTCATCAAATCTACCAGAGTCAGCAATGGATTGATGTCAAGGGAGGTGAGGGCTACGGTGAGCAGTGTTGTACCAAGGCAGGAGCATGCCGGGATGGGAGGGGATGGGATGGGATGGGATGGGACTACTACTTAGAGGATGAGAAGCATCATGCCAGCCTCAAGGCAATAACAACCCTCACACTTCATTCCCTGCATCCATCCCGTTCCCATAACGTCCTGGTAAGACAACCCATGTCAACTCTTGTCCTGGTGTGGAGCTGCGACAGAGCTGGTTTCTTTTTAGCAGCCAAAGCAGCGCTGTGGTTTGGGTTC
>NW_010323976.1:0-75671 GCF_000700745.2 Antrostomus carolinensis
TTTTTTGGAATCTCTACTTGAAAAGCAGTATGGGATGTAATTTTAGCAAAAAAACAACAGTGAACTGTGAAAGGTCATGCTAAGTCAGTAACTGTTGCTATTTGGACTGAGAAACTTGCAAGTTGTGTTTTACTTTGGTTATATTCATCTGTTACTTACATTTTCCAGAATTTTTAGAAGTGGTAGAAAGGTGAGGTAACTTTCTGTACATTTATTGTGTCATGATATCTGTTGTCAGTTCTGTGCATATATGTAGAGATAGATTGCTTTGTTTGGTGGGATAAAACTCCTGCAAGATGCTGCATTATCCTTTTGCCATAGTCTAACTGGCTGATTACGTCCTTATGGTAAGAAAGTCATCAGGAATCATCTTAAGCAAGTTTTTTCTTACTTTCTTTTCCCTCATCCATCTGGAAGCTATACTTTAACATCTTTTAACTATCATGTTAGTTTACTTGAGCTAAATTTGATGTGGCATGTAGCACTGTTGTCCTTACCTTCATGACATCATCTGTTGTTCCAGTTAGCATCAAGGTCCTTTAAATGTGGTAGTCTTTGTCTGCCCTAATCTTTCCATGTTATTTTATACATATTAATAGACAATAATTTTCTGGTACAGACAAGGCTGACTTCACCTGACTTTTTTTTTAAAATTTCAATATAAAAATTCAAGGAAAAGAGTCCTGTGTTGGCCCAGATGTCTCTAACCTTTGCAGTGAATAGCTTAGTAAATCTATTACACTTCACACTGACTTTGGAGGCTGTCTTATATTTGCTGTGCTGGATAGCTGCTGACACATCCATTTCTCAGTTTTACCAAAGAAAAACCCATAATTCCCTACTTGGCCATGAGCTATCTCATAGCATTACTTTAATTACGGCTTGGAAGTTGGTTAGGTTTTATGGCAGCCCATCATTTCCTATGCTTGTTTCATAATTAGGTATTTTTTAAGGGATAGAGAATAATGGCAGCACAGGTGATAAAACTTCAACCCAAATGCATTCTTACTAAACAACCCCACCTATGCAGAGATCACATCCATTGGTTCTTCAGAAACAGTCCTGTACATACCTGGGAGTTTTGCTTCCAAACTTCAGGGGACTTCTTTCTCACCTTTTTTTTTTTTTTTTTTTTTTTTTTTCCCCCATTTGAGACCTAACTGAGGCCAATAATGGGTATCAGGTATTGTAAAATGGAGCAACAAGTCCCTGAAGTTAGCATTGTTGGTAAAGAAAATGTGGTAAAGAAAAAGGTAGGTGTGGAAGATTCCTCATCCAATCCTAGTATTAGTAAGCATGGTGAAAAAAATAACCTCATAGGAGAAGGGTACAAATGTAATGGACAAGCTGGTGAAAAAAACAGTGGCCTTGGTGGGTGGCTGCAAGGCTGCCTCCGGTGGATAATTCCCAATTGAAAGCCCTGTTTCCTCTTGTGATGTGCAGAGGACAGGTTCTACAGATTCTTAGACTGAACATTAGGTACCAGGGGATGGGTGCAGTAATAGCATTGGTTTCATCCTGTTCATGAACCTCCGGGGCAGATGGCATCATCAGTATCCTGTACTGCAATGAAGAGTAGAGCTCTCCTAAATCTTCTTCCACCCTTACACTTAATCAGCATTGGTAACAGGAAGCTGGTGCAGAGGGAGAAAAAAAGTGACTGTTGTGAGACAGGCTCTCTTTATCATTGACTCTGTGGTGCTTTTGTCCTGAACACTGAATCAGGTTGCTCAGAGAGGCTGTGGAGTCTCCATCCTTGGAGATACTCAGAGTACAACTGGACATAGCCCTGGGCAACTTGCTTTAGTTAACTCTTCTCTGAGCAACTAGTTTGGACTAGACAATCTCCAGACATTCCTTCCCACCTCAGTGATCCTCTGATTTTCTAATTTCAAAGTCACCTTTTCAAACATGGATGGGTGTGAGGCTCCTAAGTACTTCCCTGACTTGGAAGCGGAGTGTGGGCTATAGGTATAGAGATAGCTTTGGAAAAATCTGTCCCATGCTTAGTGACTTAGGAAATGGATCTTTCAGGAAACCATAGAACAGAGCAGTAGCTAACATCAGTCCTGATTCAAAGTGACCTTTGCATAATTGCATAAGACCTAAAATGCTGTCATTTGGCTTTTTGCTCTTTTCTAATACAGGGAAGTAGAAAAATGCTGAACACCAGCCATTGTTGCAAGCCCAGAGAAGCAAGAAGCCAAGATGTGCATTTGCTAACCTAAGGTTATTTGAGCAGAGGTTCTGCAGCAGCATGGGGTAGGTTGCAGAGGTACATCTGGCAGAGTTGTCAGGAGACATCCATTATAAGAACATAGGAAAAATTACTAATAATGTGTGAGTGGGCAGTGCAAAAGCTTTAGCAGATGTAGTAGCAGCGTGCGTTGCTGGCCTTGTGTGCCCTTGGAAAACTGTAAAATACTTCTCCATTGATTCAGCATCTCTAGTAGGCAGATGATGAAATGTCACTATTCTACAAGCACAACATGCAGAACCATCATTGTAATGGCCACTCTGGAGAGATTTGCAGCCTTCAGAGGCTACTGCAGCACAGATAGGGAAAAGTTATCTTCATATCTCCTCTTTTGAGTCTGCTGACAAGGAATTGCTTCTCACTGGCTATGCAAGAGACACTTACAGTCTTTATCCTGCAAGAGTGTATGATGTAACCTGTCTACCTCACACTGTGAATGTTTAGCAGGAGTTTGGAGGTGCAATTCGAGCTCTGACTGACCAGACTTCATCAGCGAGATTACGTGCCCAAAAAGGAAGAGATGTGACTTTGCTTTTAGAAGTTGCAAGAGTTTAATTTGGAAGGCTTTTACCCGCTCCAGCTAGGGGGTTGGAAGAAGGCACTGAAACAGCTCATAACTGTATATTTAGTTGAGGTTGATGCTGTGCCTGTAACTGCTGTAGATTACAGGATTTAATTTTGTGATGTACTGGAAAAAGTCTTTCTTTGGGTATTTGTACAGTTTAGAAGCCTTCTCAATTATGAGGAGGGGTTTAGTCATGGTCTTGGGTCGAAGGGAAATAATGGAGGCCAAAGAGAGTTGTGATTTTTCCACAAATATTTTTTAACAAGCATGATTGAAGGATAGTGCCAGGAAAGGTTGAAGAGAAAAGCATGCACTGAAGGGATATAGGAATTAGAAGGGAATCCTGTCTTGGGGTGGAGGACTCATTCAGCGAAATCAGACTGGTAACTGAAAGAAAATGTTTTGAAACTTAGTCTTGCAGAGAAAGGTAAGGAGTTTGTTAGTGTTTAGGTAGAACAGGCAAGCATGACAACTGTTTTTAAAATCTTAATTTTTGTAATTTTTACTTTTTCCTCACCAGTTTGTTCTTTCCACTGGCAAGAACAGTACTCTGAGATTAAGGATGGGGCTATCAGCACAATCATCAGCTCTTGGGAGCAAGAGCTGCAGGGGGACATGCTGGATAACCACATGGCTAAACTCAAGCCTAAAAAAATGAAACCTGAAAAAGCCATGGCCCTGAACAAGCTGAAAATTGCTGAATTCTAGTCCAGTACAGGTAAAAGCACAATACCTAAACACAGATAAAGAGAGGACGGGTAGAAATAGGTGGTGGGTTGATCAAGCTGTGACAAGGGCTTATAAAGAAACAAAAGAGGTGGCATGGGTCATTGTAAAAACAAATGATAGATGAGTATGGCTGGAGTAACAAGGCATTACTTTTTTTCCAAATGTCCCAGACATTTGGAGCCCCAGACAGAGTGAGAGTCTGGATCTTGATGAGAATCTGGACAGGATGGCTTAATAGAGACAAGGCTTTATTAAAATGAATAAATATACGCTTCGCCAAAGTTGCTGCACCAGCAAGTGAGCCAAGGACATGGTTTAGAGCAGAGCGAGGGCACCAAGACTTGCTTCCTGCACATGCCCCCGTGCACTCAGGGAACAGAAGGAACCTACAGTCCCTTGCAGGGGTGAGGAGTAGCACAATATGGAGCGTATGTTTCAGCCAAAACGTAACTCACCTGAGCTACAGATAAGCTGCTCTTGGCTGCAGATACAGAGCCTGGATTCCAACCTTTCCTCATCACCTGAAGAGCAGCTCAGGCAAACTTGTGTTCACTGGCATGAGAAGGATTCTGCCTCAAACCCATCCTTGCAGGAGGCAGGTGTGTTGAGTGTTTTTTCACCAATATAAACAGCTTGAGGAAATAGGGTTTCTGACAGCCCGCAGAAGCCTTTACAGACCTCGAGTGAATCGAGCCAGGTAATCAAACTAATAGTGAGGCATCAGAAAGATGAATCACTATTATTTATATTGTGTAGCAGCTGGAGTCCTCCACCCCCTCATGCCTGGCACTGTACAAAGCACATAGTCGAGGATGATACTTGCACCAAATTCTTGGTGTCTAGTGAGGGTTTGGACAGCTACAACTTGTAGAAGGAGGAACAGGGCTGAATTTTACTAGCTGAGATCAGTAGTGCATGTTAGCTTCTGGAATAACTTTGCTGTTTGCAGGTCCACAGAAGGTTATGGTAATTGGTTACGTGGCCAAACTGTTTGCATGTGGTCTTTTGAAAAGCATGGCACAAGAGCTTCTCCACACTTCAGCATATTAGAGCCAAAATTCTTGTTGACATGATCTGCTTGTCCTGTTGTGTGTTCCCACAGAATCTAATTATACTACCCATTTGAGTGACTTAATTTCTCCTTTTTCATTCTTAAAGACTGATAAAAATTTTAGTACTGACGTGAAATATGTGGGGTTTATGGTGATTGTGACCTAGTACTTCACAAAGAGAGTGATGTTATAAATAATGAGTCACGAGGCTGCAGGTTAATACCACTGAGATGAACCACAGTGCAACCAAATGTTCTACTTACCGTATATACAGAGCCGCAAATCTATGTTTGGATTTTTTTAAATGCTCTTTCTAAACAAAATTCTAATAAAAACAAATCATCCCAAACGTGGCTTGCTGGTACTTGTAAGCTAGGTTTTTCCTTACTTGTTTTCAATCATGCTGAAACATGCTCAAATGATCAGTGATCTCTTCCAACTTCTAAAACCAAGAAATTAATTAGCTGTCTGTTTCAGGAACAGATAGTGATTCAGATTCCGGATGTTTCTTCTTCCTTGATACTCTGGTCATGCACACCTCCAAAGCTGCTGATAGTATTTTGTGTGGTTCTGTTTCATGTCGGGTGTCATGTCAGCAATTTTCTGTTCTGCATTTCTGGTAAGGACAAGTTACCTGTGTATCTCCATTTCTCTGTCCCGCTGTTGGCTCTTGCGGTGTCCTTCCCTTCTGTTCCCTTCCTACACACCTCCCTTCTCCCAAGTTCACAGCATGATATCAGCCTAAAGCCTAGCCCAGAGCTCACGTGCAAGAGGATGTCCGTAGGACCTTTGGATACAGTCACAACCATGAGACGTTGCAGTGACCATGGTCCAGATTGACAAAAAGAGTAAAGCTTCCCCACTCAGTATTTCTCCCCAGGAGCCACTAAAGATTGCGAAGCAACTTCATGGCTACCATGGGAAGAAGGTCTCTGACATATGGTCATAGCCCTAAAGGAGGCTAAAGGTGTAGACACAATGTCAGGAGCGCTTCCTGCAGCGTATTCGGATGACAAACAGGAATATGCCAAACATATTCCCAGCCAATCCAGGAAATTTAATGGTCAATCCTAACCTTGCCCACCCTTCCCTTTCTGTTTCCACTGCTTACACAATTTAGATTTAAATAGGCACAGACTGCCTCACAGCAACTTGTTAGAAATGGAATTCCCTTGCAATTCATTTTTCCCTTCCCACCATGAGCTGCATGGTGCCAGTGCAGACACCTGTGTGCTGCTCCGTGCTGCTGCCCCAACCCGCAAGGCCACAGCCCCTGCTCTGCGTTAGCAGCCTTGCTTGAGCTTGGCATACACTGTTCCCAACACTTGGTGGTATTTATTAGTGTTCTCTTTATGATCAGTCTGTGAGAGACCAGCAAAGAGGAAGGCAGCCGCCCGCTTATGTTGGTGGTTCTCCAGTGGCAAGCTTTCTCACCCTGTCGTCCCAGCTCTTAGCTAGTTGCACCATATTTAGGGCACATTTGAAGCTCAGCCAAACTGACAGTCAACGTTCCCCTCGATACAGCCTCCAACAGCAGGAGGCTCCCAATGGTGTTGTCATTCTCGTGCCTACTGCTCAGGTTTTATTTTTTGCCCTTACACATGGGATATGCTAAACACAAGATGAGGGAATGGGTGGTTCTTAGATATGCGTCATGGAATATGATACACATCTGAGTGCTGCAGATTTTGATTTTCCTTTACCAAATCGTAGCAGCTGAAGCAGTGGGTCCCTGCAGTGAAGGTGTGTCATGGTCCACTTTCCTGATTCAAACTGTTTGTGAATTCCTGAGACTTTTGCTATCTAAAGTACTCCAAATTTTGTCTCTGCTTTACTGTAATCAAAAACAACATTTTTTTTCACTTTTCTGTGAAAAATCAGTGAAGAGGAGAAAAATAAGAGTCCCCCAGAACCAAATCAGGCAAGTTACAAAGTTCATTAGCTGGACAGGCAGAGTGGCTTCATTTTGGAAACTGAAGCACAGCGTGGAAACAGCCTTTGGTCAGATGTCATGCGTTTCACTGCCGCTGGCTTTGGCTTCATTAGTCTTCCTGGCAAGTGATGAACATGTGGACTTGTGGATTGTTTTGCTGAGGTTAAAGAAAAGATTTACTCTTCTTTTGTAGGCAGGTGAATATAGTCACTGTAGGAAAACTTTAGTCAAGAGCATAGTTAAGAGTTGTGCTTAAAAGTTGTTAACTTTCTTAAAATCCACGGGGTTTGTTGGTATACGTCTGTGAGCTCCGTGTGCCACAGCTGTGCTCAGTATTAACTCATGGCTTGAGGTGGGTGCAGGAATTAGCCCTCAGGCCTCAAGTTGTCACTGAATTTGTTCATGTAGCTGCATCTCAGTCCTCAGCTACCCAGAGCCGCGTATGGAGAGGGGCAGGGGCCTGGCTGGTTCCCTCAGCAACTGAGGCTGGCTTGCATCTTGAGCCTCCCAATAGCACCAAGAGCTTCCCAATTCCACCAAGCAGCCTCTAATCCTGTCCTAGAGGAGGACAGAGTGGGGACTGCCAGGCTCTGTGCAGAGCAGCTTTGTACCAGCGAAGTCCTTCACATGGAGGGATCTCCTGCAGCCCATGTGTTTTTGCTGGAATGGAAAGACACAAAGGCAGCCCGGTAGTTCTGCGATTCCAGAGTTCAGTGGGTGTGGGGGAAGTTTGGGGGTCAAAGGCCCAGACCCAGGCATGCCTATTTGCTCTTCCTCTCACCCGTATCGGACTCCCATCTCCTTCCCACTTCCACAACAACTCCTGGATGTTTGGAGAATCAGCTGCACGTTGCCTGCCTGGCTGTCCGCCGCGAGGGCATGGGAGATGAGGTCATGTGGGAAAACGGGTCCGATGGAGCCAAGAGGAATGTGGAATTTGGGCAGCAGCCAAATTAAGGTTACTTTTATATGACCATCTGCACCTGTGTTTATGGGGGTGGGGATATCTGAGGCTGTTGAACTGACTCAGCAGTTGCACACACAAAGGCTGGCAAGGTTTCTCCCCTCTCTTCTTGTCTGCTCAGTGTCTCTGCCAACACCCTATCATTCCCATCCAGGTGCAAGTAATCTGCATTGAGAAATCAGAAAAAACTTATCCCAGGAGATGACATGAGACTGATAGCTAAGGAACAACTGTTGAGGCACTCCGTCCAGAAAACACTAGCTATTTGTGAAAAACACGCCTGTCCTTAAAGCTGTGTCCTGGAACTGGGATCTGGGGGCAATGGTGGACGCTGTTTTCCAAAAGCCACGTCCCGTTTTCAGCACAGGTCCATAAAAGGAAGGGTCTGCAGTAGCAAGGGGGATCTGCTGTCTCCACAGTGTCTGTGCTGACTTGTCTGTACTGCGGCCATCTCAGAAGGTCTTCCCTGAGTCTCATTGCAGTTTGGGCTTGTAATGCAAACAGAAACGGAAATTGTTGGGGTTTTTAATGCATTACCAGGACTGTGCTTGGACCTTTGAAGACAAGAAGACTGGATGCATGCTCCAAGCAGCCTGTGCTCTTGAAACAAACAAGAAATATAGTGTATAGACAGATGCAGAAGAAAATGGGATATGGGCACAATCAATGCAAGAGAAATGCCGTTTGATGCATCGTTTTGTAAAAGTAGATTTTATGTGTAAAAATACTTACAGTTAAGTTTGCCTAACAGTTTCCATTAGTTCTAGCTTCGCCAAGATAAAAAAGTGTAGCCTGAAATTTTCCATGTGAGAAGTTATATTCCTACCTCATTTTTTTTAGGAGGGAACTTCAGAAACCACAGATCAGCCATGTGTAAAAACTGGATGATGAGAAAGTGTATCTTTTGACGCTGGAGTTATTCCAACACCTTCATCCTTAGAACAAGGGACTGAGTTTTGGCAAAGTGACTATGTTGTATAGGGTTATGTCTTTTGCTGGTCTTTCATTTTCAGTGTATGGAGATTTGGCTACCAGTCAGCTTCTAAAGTCCTCCCTTGCTCGAGACTCCAGGCAAGCTTGTTAGAAGTGGGCAACTAATTCCATCAGTCCCACAGAGGTAACACTACCCCAGCCTCGTAGTGAGGACGGAATTGCACGTGTACCCCGTCCTCAGAAGGACTGAACATGTTTCTACGTGGAGAGGGAAGGGCAACCATGACTTTGATGACATTGCTCTCCAGATTGCTGGGGTTTCTGTAGTTGTACAGGAACTGCAAGTAGTGAATGTGTCTGTACAGGCATGCCCTTCAGTGATTTACCTCAAGGTCTTCTATTAAGCAATGTGGATTTCTCATCTTTTCTTCTTTACAAGGTGACCAATGGTATTCTTGAGTTAACAGTACATTTTCCATTTCCATTAAAAATAACATATTTTAAAAAAAAAATATTTGCAAGTTTGTTGCAGATTCAGCTGATGCGATGTGTGTGCAGGCAGGCAGGTTCGTTGCCTATGACAAATGGAATAGCAATATTCAAGCTATTGGCTCATTTCCCTGTGAACCTTGTGCAACAGTCACCCCTTCCCAGGCAGGACTCAAATCATTTCATGCCTTTATGGCACTGAGACATGCCAGAGTGTTGGTCTCATATGCCTTGGGAAAGCCAGACTCAAAATCTAGGACTTCTAAAGGTAGGCATGTGGCAGTCTGTGGCTTTTGAGTTGTTGCAAACCTAGCTCTTCTGTGTCCTTACCTTTTCCTTGGTGGTGCCCAGTGAACGTAGGGGACAGGAAAGGAACAACCACATGGAAGCAGGTGGGCAAGGATGCAGCACAGATTGATCATTAAGTGATGGGTCTGGAGTCCAATGTGAATGGTTTGGGGAGGTAAAGCCTGGCCAGGGGAACACAGCAAGGAAGAAAAGGGCAGCAGAGAGGGAAGTCTGTGACAGAGAGCCAAAAAGGAGGGGAAGATTGAAGCCTGTGAACAAAATAATGACAAGGTGAAAGGCAAAAGAGGTCGGGCTTAGGGTTTCTGAACCTGTGGGTGTTCCTTTGAATCCCAGGATCCAGCAACTCTTTCCTCAGCCTCAGCATTAGCAAATAGGTGTGAATCACAGTAGTAAATGTGCTGCTTCAGCTCTTCTAGGTAACTGGCCTTCTTTGCCTCTTAAAATAAAGGCTCTGCTTTAGATAGCATGTGCACAACAGATCCCTGCAAGAGATTTCTAGGCCCCATGTGCTTGCTAACAGTAAGAAGCTGAGAGGTGGCTTTCATGCCTTCAGGGTACAGTGGACTGATAGTAGTTTGTTCAGCTGAAATAAAATGAGGAACTCAGTTTGCTTCCAGACAGCTCTAGAGAAAGGGTCACTCTGAACTCAGAGCTGCACTCCAAGCTGCTGCTGCCGTTTCTTTTCAGATCAACTGCACTGAATTCTTTAAAAGCTGTGATTATTTTCTAATTTCCTGGTCAGCTTTTGGGGAACAGCACCAGACTTTAAGCTTCTCTCCCCCAGCCTTTCCAAAAAAAAATTATGTAGCGATTGAGATGAATGTAGGTGGCAATATTGCTTGTGCCTCTTGGTTTGCAACACGGGAAGGTTTTCCATATGTATGGAACAGGCATCGCTAGCTCCTACACCCTTCTCTGCATTACAATCAACTAAGAAGGTGAATCAAGGACAGGCAGAAATTCAGAGAGCTATAATGAGCTCCCTAATGGCTCTGCTGTCCTTTGTGCAGACACCAACCTGACACAGAAGCCAGTGAGCCATGTATTGCTCTTGCACTCTAGCTCTCTTCATTATGAAGTACTTGAAATAGTGCTAATAAACATACTTTTCTGGCCCCAAAATTACTGACTTAATGTTATCTGCCATGGGAATTCCGCTATCTCCAGCAAGGTAGTTGTGTTACCCAGAGAAGAACTGCTAGAGAGAAAATATCCAAGTAAACAAACATATGCTTAGTGACCTAATTAACCAGAATGTTTATATTCCATTCAAGTATGAGACCATTTCAGTTTATTTCCTGATCTGCATTTAAATTTTGCTGTCAGAAGTATAAACAACTGGCTGTGGAGTTTTTGTCTCTCAACAACTGACCCTGTCAGACGTTGAAATACAACCGAGATGTGAGGTGTCAAGTAGTACCAGCAAACCTTGCACTTCGGAGAAAAGTGCAAATGAGAATTATTCCACTGATCTCATCTTAGTTCCCTGTTTTATTTTTCCACATCATCTAGGAACTCAGTTAAGCAGCCTATACGCTTAGGAAAAGTGAAGTGTTTTTAATGAAGTTCATTAGTCAATTCATTGCAATGTATAATAAAATAGTCACAATGTAGTGCTTTATCGTAATTTGTTGGATGATATCAGAACAATGGGGCATAATGTTAATAGCAAAGCAAAACTGTTTATAGAGCAAAATGGTTTGAGCGCAGTTCCTGCCAGGATGCAGGGTTGTCCTGCCAAACTCAGCAGGGTCTCAGAAAAAAGGCTCTCCACATCACTGCCGGTGGATGTGCAGGAGTGTGGGCATAAGTAGGCAGCACAGTAGGTCTGTGCACCACTTAGCTCACTCAGGCTTGTATGTCCATGAACTTAAATTCAAAAGCAAAATTCAAAAGTGAAGAGCGAAGAGCAGTGTGAAATTGATGGGAAAAGGCAAATGTGCCAGTTAGGAGGACAAAGATGGAGAAGTTTGATGTGGTGGGTGTATAATTAGTGCAATCTGACAAAGAAGAGGCATTTGCAGGATGTGTTGTGTCAGTTCTTTTTCTAGACAACGTGTTGGTTACGTGTGGCAGCAGAGTGTAGTAAAATGGCATCTATTTATACGTAAGTAATTAAGGAAGCACGTAGTTTTCAGAAAACAACATGCATTTGGTCTAATACTGTTGTTATGGGCCTGCCACTGAAAACTGACTGCTGCTTGAACTACCTCTCAGCTGGAGTAGTCCTGCAGGATTGGCATGGGAGCTATATAGGGGTTCACTGGGTGCATTCCTGTTTGTTCTGAAGTCTGTTAAATCCAAACTAGAAATTTCCATCAATTATGAAGTTCAGCCCCCAGTAACTGATGTTACACACTTTAGGGACAGAGGGGATATGTATGTACCTGTTCAAAAAACCAAAGATTTATTTATTTTGTCTATTGAATTTGCTATAAATCTCATAAATAGGATAATAGGAAAGTATGTGCTATGTTGTAAATAACAAAGGAATATATTACCGATCATCATAAAAAAATACCAGTTTCACTGAGATAAATCACGTCAGTGGGTCCATCAGTTAACCAGTTAAACATGCATGAAACATTGTGAGTGGTTTATGGCCACTTTGAAATATGGCAGTGTGCTTGTTTATATTAATAGAGATACAACAGTGTTTTAATAATATACAGGAATACAGATTTTTTCTAAATATTTTGGTGTTTGTATACATATTTATACATTTATAGTTTAATAAATAAACAGGAATGCAACTACCCTTCATGTTCAGCCCTTATTTCCAGCCTTTCGATATGAGTAGGATCATCTGAGCCACATGTGAGGAAGACTCTTCCTCTCAGACCCTGCTGCTTACACAGAAGAAAGCTCCAGGGATGGGAGGGAAGTCTTTTAAATTAATTCTTCAGGTTTCTCCCAGCCTAGATCTTTCCTCTTCTGATGTCCTGAGATGCTCCGAAGGACTTTGGGGGTTGTTTGAGCTCAGCTTGGAGCCGCCTGCCAGTCCCATTGGGTGCCATTTCCTCTTCAAAGAGCTATTCCTGCAGCTGCTCCCTTCTGCACAGGGAGCGGAAGCCTTTGAAATTGCTGCAGCTTCGCTGCACAGTCTGTTGGAACAGCTCGCATCAAAAAGGAGAGGAGGAGAAGTGCTTGTATCTGTTTAAATTAATTATAGAGGCTCCGGCAGAAATGTGAAGGCAAACGGAGAGAGGTGACCTGATTTGTGGGGTACTTCTTAGAAAATCAATTGCTAATCTGTGCATCGACTTTCTGCTCCCTGCACAGCATGAAGCAGCCGTGCCAAAAATTCTTTTAACGGGAAATGTTCTCCGATGGGACAGACAGACAACACGTGAGCAGCTCAATAGCTGCAGTGCTGCTAGGGAGCACCACAGGGAGGTTATCTTCAACTGCTTTAAAAATTGTAAAGTCCAAACCTGTAAACAACAAGAAGAATTAGCTTTAAAAATTATTCCTGATACGTCATACTTCCAGACAGGGCAGTCTCTGAAGCTCCCTTGACCTACCTGAGAGACGTGTTTGACCCTGCAGCAGCCCAGAAACCGGCTGCTGTAGAAGTTGCCCTTCTCTCTCGGAGTATCTCTTCTACCACATGGGAGGTGCCACATAGAGTGGTGGTCATGCTCAGCTGTGCTCACAGATAATGTATGGGGAAGAGGGTATCTTACCAGGTGAGCATGAGATGAGGTCCTCAACCCCATGACGGATACTGGGGAATTGTCCTAGAACATGCTGAAAAACAGTAGGATTGAAATGAGTTGGGCTTTTTTTGGCCTCCAAATCAGCTTTGTTGCTTCCAGGTGTGATGGAGTGGAAGAGAAATCTTTCCCTGTATGAGACACTGGTCAGACTGACAGAGCGTTAAACTGTTCTGACCAGGAAAGCTGGAGGAGGCCTTAAATTCAGCAGAATGTTTGCAGCCTCCCCAGCAGCCCTGTGAGGCCGAGGCTCATGGCAAGTGCATGCAGTTCTACACATCAAATGAGAGAGAGAGATTATGCAGCGTCCACCTTGAGAGGAGTTTGAGCTACGGTGTCCTTGACTGTGTGGTGGCAGCATCCTTCATATGAAGTCACCAGAAACAATGAGCTTAGGTTCAAATGTCGTGCTAGAAAGTGGGTTCACCCGTAGCTGTAAGATTTATCAGAGATTTTGCTTGAAAGGAACTGACTTACAGGAAGATGCCTGGTCTGCATGTTTGATTAAAGGAAAGAGGCAATATTTCCCCCTCTTTTTTTTCTTCCTTTGACTCTGTCTTAGTCCACATACATGGCATGCTCTGTGGAAATTAGCTTAGCAATAGCAATGCCGGTGCTTTTTTACACCTGCTGTCAGTAATGCAGCAAGATTTTGAAAAGAGATGCTTTGGGTTTGGTTGCTTCATGCATTCCTCAGCCATGGTTCACATTTATTGTTGCTTTGGTTTAGGGTGCTTTGGAGACATGGTGCCAACACCAGAAACTGATCTCAAGTGTCAGATGGGGATGGATCCTGTGGCATGAACTTCTTGGCTGGTATCTCCTCATTCACTGGTTGCCACTTGAAAGGATGAAACGGTCTTTTAGCTGTAGTGTCTCTAGTCCTTTTGTCCCAGCTTTGGGGCTTGAGCTGCTGCTGGTTTTAGAGTCAGGGCAGAGCTGGATATGAGCAACTGCTTGAATAATGCTATCTTGACATCTGAGGATCGAGAGAGGTTCAGTGAACTCCTAAGGTGTATACGCTACTTGAGGAAGAAGGACTCTATGGGTCTTAGTAAGTAGCTGATATTTAGGAGACCAAAGTGGGGTTGTGGGCTCCTCTCACTAGAAAGAAGCAGTATTCCAGATTCCAGGCTTGGATGCTTCTGGAGCTGCTGGCCATGGATAAATTGCTCACTACAGGAGGAAAATTCAGCCTTGCAGGATTCTCCTGTGCTTTTGCTGAGCTGGAGGGGACAGGGTAGTTTGGGGGCAATAATGGAGGTGGCTGTTCTCATAATTTACCAGTTTTAATAGCATATTCTGTCTGCAGTGTTTTTCTCTGCCTGGTACATTTGGCTGCACTAAATCAGAGTGAATTTATAGTTCTTTACTTTTGGAGGGGGTGGCGGGAAGGCAGATGACTACAGTACCTCTTATAGAATATTATTATAAAAGAAGTGTGAATTACCTCCTAGCCTCTCATGCTGTTGAAAAATTGATTTGAATGACATTTTCAAGGTGTTGTTTCTAAGACATTCAGCAATTGCCATTCATCCATGAAGTTAGTGAGATGAATAAGAAAAGTGGTTTAGGATTCATAGGAGGAAGTGTTAAAAAATAACGTTTGGCAAAAAGCACTGGTTATGCTAAATTCTCTTGTATGTCTAAACTGCACCAAGCTTATCTAGGTGGCTTTAGGTAATTCAGTCATTGTGAAAAAGATTATCTGAGACACAAAAGTGGCAACATCATTTCCATTTGTATGTGGACTATAAGAGCCAATACATCATCTGACAGCATCAAATGCAATATGATATTATGGCAACATGGCTTTGAGGGACATACAACAGGCCCTCCTTGCTGGCCATTCTTTAGGCAGGTAAAATAACGCCTCTGAGTTAACTCACCCTTTCAGCAAGCAAACATCAGAATTCAAACATGACAAGGAGAGAGGAGCAAAAGAGAGTGAATCGTAGAAGGACTTCATCTTTGGGTGGAAACCTTGAGAATAATTGACCTGCCAAGAGACACATATATTTACACAGTGGTTGCATGTAGGCTTTAATAAAAACTTACAGCAGATTTCTCTTTCAAAATATCCTAAAGAGGTGGTGTGCCTCTAGAAACAAAAATTCCTTACCAGAATCTTAAGAAGATCCATGTAGATCTCATACGTACATGCTTACAGCAAAAACAACGACGTATGTTATATAACAGGTGCACGACATTTTAAGATTGCTGATATCTTTGGCTTAAGATGGTGCTAGGAGGCTTATAGATACAAGATATACTAATGTATCTATGGCTAGATGTTAATAAAGTACATTAATAAGGTACATAATAAAGTACACTGTGTAACTTCTGATGAATTTTAAAATTTTGTTCCAATTAGCACTTTATAGTTGGAAGGTATCAAAAACTGCATAGAATAATAAAAAGCTATTTCCAACAAAAAATAATCTGTTTTTTCATCAAAACTTAAACTTCAGTGATTTGGATTTTTACCATTATATCCTTCCCCTATGATTTTCCCTTTTTTATGTCAGGAAATGCAAAAAAAAAAGTGATATCCAGAGACTTTCCTCATCTTTCGTTATTTCTTAAAAAGAGATTAAAAAAGAATTAAGAGCTGAAAAGGAAACGAGAAAATTCTGGAAAGCTGCATATCTTCTCTTTGAAATACACAGCTTGCATGTTACATATTCAGCCTGTGTCAGCCTCTAGGCGAAAGTACATCTATCCTATGCAAACATCATTATCAGTGCTGAGCTTTCATCTTATAGTTTGGATTCGGAAAATTTATATCTCTACCAAAGCAATCAGTAAAAGAAGTATTTTTCAATTTCTTATAAGAAGGACCATTTCCTTATGCTGAAGGAAGAGGCTCCTAAGGAAACGCTAAGAGCACTTAATAAAAAATAGCCTTCTTGAATCTATCCTCTTCCGCAATGTCTGTTTACAGAGTGTGCTTTGACTCATATGTTCTCCATCTGCTCTGTTATGTCTGTCTGTATCCTTTTGCCTCACACACGCCTGCTCGAGATGCAAGGTAAGTTGCCCATCTCTCACTGGGAAGTGAGCAGGGAGCATAAATAGTTTGTGCCATGTGAATCGCAAGAACTGGCGCCTGTGATGTGCCCTGCATTGTCTCTAGTGGCTTCTGCCCTTTGCCTCCCCCCTTTATGTTCCCTGAGCTCTGGGTGCTTCGTTGGTTTGGTTTTCGCCACCACTTCATTTTTCTTTTTTTTCTGTCCTGAGAAAAAGACTGGGAAACTATACTAAAAATACCAGTGATGTGGTTCATTTACTTTTCTCCCATTCCACGTTTTAACCTTGTGAGGATCCTTAACCAAGAATGCTTTTTCTCCAACTCCCGAGAGCTACCCTCGTTGGAGGACTTTGTAGCTGCACTGTCTCTAGCCAGCCTGCCTCTCACTGTGGCTATGAATGAAGCAGTAGCTTCTCTTCTGTCTGGTACTGGAACAGAGCATAATGAAGAAAGACAGGACAGGGAATTTCTTCCCTTCATCCACTGATGAAGCCCTTGTTAACACCTGTCTTCACACCATGCAGCACAAGTGGAGAGAGAATGGAGGAGCAGAGCAGCACCCTGGCAATGTTAGGCTGGAAAGAGACTGTGGCTATGAATGAAGCAGTAGCTTCTCTTCTGTCTGGTACTGGAACAGAGCATAATGAAGAAAGACAGGACAGGGAATTTCTTCCCTTCATCCACTGATGAAGCCCTTGTTAACACCTGTCTTCACACCATGCAGCACAAGTGGAGAGAGAATGGAGGAGCAGAGCAGCACCCTGGCAATGTTAGGCTGGAAAGAGAAAGATAGGAAGAGAAAGAACACTTCAGGTGGTGGTGGCTTATCCCGAATAAAGTCAGGTCTGGAGGTTTCCCTGCTCTCAATACAACCAAGGCACCAAAATGGTAGTTGAAGTGATTTAGGAGTCCTCAGAGGGCAGAAAGCATGGTATAATGTGCTGAAGACTGTTGCCATACTACAATTAATCTAATTTTTGTTTCCCCACTTTCAAAGACTATTGAATACATCTGGACTTGATAAATGAATGAATAGACTGCCATTTGCAAATCCTCACCCAAAATGAAAGAATGTGGCTTCCTGTTAAATGGGAGATTATTACTGTCCCAACATAGGCAAGAGCATTAGCAGTGAGTCCAGCAAAATTAAGCTGGAGCTTTCTGAATGCTTTGACAAATAGAGTGCTAATGTCCTTGATGAAAAATTACTTTTAGCAAGATCTTCCAGATATTTTCTCCTATTTCAACTATATTTCAGTCCCACTAGATGCATCTGTTTTTCACAAAGGAATTCTAGTAGGCATTGGGGCATTTTTTCAACATCACTGGTCAATTACTTTACCACCAGAGCTGGTCACATATTAAATTCAGACTACTTTTTAATGAAAAATGGCTTTTCAGATTGAATCAGATTAAAACTTTGATTATTTTTTATTTTTAAGGGGAAAAACTAGAATTGTTTTTTTCTTCAAAGGTATATTTAAAAAAAAACAACAGAAAGCCTAAATCCACATTGCTTTCATTTCTCAAAAATAAAATATTTTTGTATTAACCTTCCCCCTACAAAAGCAGTTGTAAATTATTTATACCTTATCTGTAATTCTCAGCTCTCAGACAAGGATTTACTGGCTGAAGCAGCTGTTGGCTTCTCCCAGATGCAAGCATCTCCACTTTTTGGCCCCAGCAGGTCGAGGGAGGTGATTCTCCCCCTCTACTCAGCTCTTGTAAGGCCCCACCTGGAGTACTGCATCCAGTTCTGGAGCCCCCAGCACAAGAGGGACATGGATCTGTTAGAAAAAAAGTTGGAACTAGATGATCTTTAAGGTCCCTTCCAACCCAAACCATTCTATGATTCTATGATTCTATTAAAACAGTCCATCATCTGTAAAGTACATGGGGGGAAGTACAGTAGAAAGCTCCCCAAGTCTTGCACAGGTGAAGGAAGCAGCTGCAGCCCTGTGCCCCCTGGTCACCAGCACCCGGCCATGCAGTGGGGCTGAGCTGAGAGAGCATTCGTGTCCCGGCACTATCTCATTCTCCCCAGCATGGAGGGAGAACCTTCTGCCTGGAGGAAGGAGCTTGTGTCTCAGCTCCCAGTAGAGGAGAAGGATTAGTAGAGAAGGTTTCCTGAAGGATCAAGGTGCAGTTCTTAGTGCTGCCACTTACGTGCTGTGTGTAAATATTTAACAGTTTTGATAGCTCATTTCTCTTTTTAAAACGTGAACAGTGTTTCTCTGCTTTACAGGAGTGCTAGAGGCTGGTTGGTGTTTGCCAGGTTCTTAGATGTTGTGTGGGAGAGACAGAACAAGTGTTTGTTTAGACAGCAGTTGTGGCATAGAGGTTTGTAGTAAGTCCATAGCCACCGTGAGGTCGTGCACTAACGTTGCTAGAGTCATTTCAGCCCCTGATCGCATCTGAAGGCAGACTGGAGGAGGAAACCAAAGTGCAGTGTCTTTTAGCTTATTTAGACTTGTGGTTATTCCTAAATGTGTTGTGACTTTTCCTGGGAAGGGGAGGCTGGAAACAGTAGGGGAACTCCTTCCCAAATATTATTGTGATGTTCCTGGCTCCCTAACCTACTACTGCATCCTCTCTGCTTCCCAAGATATGCCTAGCTGAAGGCATGCCATAAATCCTTGAATCTCGACCGTATGAGTCACTGGGATACATGCTGCTAATCCTGGGCTCACATTCATGGACCCTGTCTAAAGTTGCCCTGAAGCTGAAGTCCATTAGGTTTAAGCTCCCAGTTGCTCTCTGCTTTCACCAGCAGAGAGGGATCAGACCAAGAATAAATTTCCCAGGCAACAGCCCAAGTGTTCCTCTGGCCTTTTTGTATTTCCTCTAGCTTGTCTACATCGACAATTAGAGAGGCAGATGGGCTCACATTTAGTTTTGAAATAATCTGCTTTGATTGGGTGCCTAAACTGTGGGATTTTGTCTGTGATTTTCTTCTCCTGCTGCCGTGAGCGCTTGAGCTCAGTACGTTCAAGCCCAT
Source organism: Antrostomus carolinensis (assembly GCF_000700745.2). Classification (NCBI taxonomy): domain Eukaryota; kingdom Metazoa; phylum Chordata; class Aves; order Caprimulgiformes; family Caprimulgidae; genus Antrostomus; species Antrostomus carolinensis. The sequence continues at coordinate 18,977 of NW_010323976.1, forward strand.
AAGTAGCTGTGGACTTCCCACCAGGACTCTTCTGACTTTGACCTCCTGGTGGGGGAGCGGTGTGGTGATGTGGGCTGAGCCCAGTCCAAGACATCACCAACACCCACATTCCAGTACAAAATCCATCACCAATTGCCTATCGCCTTGGTCTAGACAAGATGCTTTTTCTTTCTTTGTGTGCATTTCTTCACTGATAAAGTGCTTTTATTTTTTTCCCCCATCTCACAGAAATGTTATAAGGGTTCATTGGAGCTTTTATAAAACATACTGACAGTCAGAAGTTATTTCAATTATTAATAAGACTGATGATATACCACCATCACAAGGAATTATACTCTGGTAATCCCTACTGATCCCATAGTGACTGTGGGTTATCTAGGGTCTCCTAATGTATTTTTTGTTCCAGTTTGCTAAAAAGTCTGAGGTTTGGGGTTTGTTTTGCTCTTTTTTTTGCAGTAAAATGGCAAAATGGTAACTGATACTCCTGAGATGAGAAAGCAGTGTTGTGCACTGGAGAATGTACTAGAGATAATCTGTTTAAAATTTAGGATTTATGTAGAGACCATAGTGCATTTTCAAGTCTTTTTGTAGTAGTTCCGCTGCTCTTGGACATTCATCAGTACAACAAGCTTTTCCTTGTTTTAATTTTGTTCAGTAGTGGAGAGCATTAAGAAGTTGGTTATAGGGCTAAATAAGACTGCTCATCAGGGTAGGTCAATAGGACAAGTAATTAAAATCCTAATGCCAGTCTACTGCCAGGTACCTTCTGCAGAAATGCCAGTACAGAGTTTAGTAACCCGCTAAGAATGGGCTACAGCAGCAGCAGCAGCAGAGAAACAAGAGGGACAAAGTGCACGGTCTGGTGTGGGCGTTTGTCGTGTCCCCTCTCTACCCAGCACTGCTGCCAGCCAAACAGTGCGGGTTCGATCACTTTGCTGAAAATAACACTGGTACAAGACCCTGCCTAGGAACTTGCAGAATTGAATTGCACAGGTGGGTGCCCCTAAGCAGCAGTGCTTAACTGCCTGCTAGCGGTGGCTCCAAGGGCTTAAAGCAAAGACCTCCTTACGGGTGGGGCAGGAGAGAATAGCATGAGGAAGCCTGTGATGAATAAATCAACAGTATTTGGTAACAGTCTCTTCTCTTTCTGGCATGCCTTTGCAGTGCTCTTAACTCAGTCCTTCTCCTCAGGCCTGGGAGAGGAGTCACCATCCGTGCTGTCTCCACTGTGGGCTCTTCATACCTTGTTCTGGCTTGACACGAACCCAAATCTGAGCAAGTCTGTCTTTTCAGCCAGCAGAGCTGAGGTGGCTGCAGCTCTGCCTTTGGAGATGGAGGCCATAAGCAGCCTTTCTCTGCTAACCTGCTGTTTTCAAGAGGTGTCCTTCTCTCACCCAGCTTCCTGTGCCCACCTAGCTCGTCATGCAGGCTCCCACACCTGCACTCCAGCCAAGTGCCCTTGAGGCAGTTTTTTGATCTTTCCTTTAGCAATGAGGTTATCCTTATTGTCCTCTCCCAGTGGAAAATATCACTGCTGAGAAGTCGGCACACTCTTAATCAAATGTGCATTTTCCCCTTCCCAGCAGATGCCATTCTCCAGGACAAGGCCTCTGTCAGCTCCGAATCCTTCTTCAATTACACATTTGTAGTGATCTTTCTTGTTCGTAAGGGTTTACTCTGCAATTCTCGCACTTGTAGTCACTCTGAGTATTTGTGGTGGTTTCACTGAGCTCGCACTGGGCTAGCACTTGGCTAAGACTTGGCCAGCAGCCAAACACAGCTGTTCGCTTACTCCTCCCCCCTGGGAATAGGGGAGAGAATTGGGGGCAAGGGTAAGGAGACTTGTAGGTTGAGATAAGAACAATTGAAATAAAAGTTAAAAATAATACTGATATTAAAATAGTAATGATAATAATAGTAAAATATGCAAATGAGTGATACCCAGTGCAACTGCTCCCCACCCACCAACCAAGCCCGGCCCCTTCCCAGATAACGATCCCGGAGGAGCGACAATCCCAAACCAAAACCGCAGTCCCGGAAGGGCGAGAGCCCGAGAGAAAGTCAGAGAGAGCCAAGAGAGGAAGAGCCCCTCACTAATATAGTGGGCATGACGTGATATGACATGGAATAGCACATTGGCATATCCAAATGCCAATTTAGTTTATTAATTTAAATATTCCTCACCTCCTTAGACCTTGCACTTGTAGACTAACAGAACACAAAGTCCTTCGCTTCCAGTGACAAAAATGCAAACACTGGGATGTTCTCAGTGTCTCTCTCATAACAAGTCCCAGGCTGAAAGCAAAATGCTGCACTATTCTAGCTACTAAAAGAAACCCAGCTCTGTCCCAGCTAAAATCCAGGACAGTATTTTAGTTGCAACAGAACAATGTTATAGCTAATATGAAATGTGTCTAATGACTGGCCAGTCTGTTCCCACCTGAAAGGCGTTTCCATAATCTTCCAACTCAAACACACGTTCACACACAATGGGATCATAAACAACGAGGAAACTGCATGTAGAACTAGAGCCTTCCTGTTGTCTGTCTGTTCCTCAGCTACAAAATGGTGACAGTTACAGGGCTATTTAGAAAATACTCTCGAAATCTGAAGAATAGAGACTTCTGAAATACTGCAGGTCAGGGTGGTTCAGCTCTCCTTTCTGCTCTCACCCCAGAGATCCAAGAGGATGGTATCAAAGAACATGTACAAAATGCAGCAACTTTTTACAGACCAAGCCTTGGTCAGGCAGGGAGATGGAAGAAGAGGTACTGAGGACTGACTGGATAGAAAGACGAGTGACTGTAACAGCAAAGCAATTAGAGTCATAGGGTCATAGAATCACAGAGTTGCTGAGGTGGGAAGTCATGCCTGGAGATCACCTTGTCCAACCCCCCTGCTCAAGCAGGATGAGCTAGAGCCAGTGGCCTAGGACAGTATCTAGTCAGGTTTTGAATATTGCCAAGGATGGAGACTCCACAACCTCTCTGGGCAACTGCTTTCAAAGGTATTTCTTACGTTTAAAGAAAAAGTGTCATGAACCACTTGCATGTGTGCATGGCTTCAGTCCCAATACTGGCATCCATCCCCCAGCACAGAGGCGATCAGACCAGCTGAAAAGATACTTGGCAAAACTTTACAGATGACTAATTGTACAGCTTAATGAGCAGGTGCTGCAAAGAAAATTCTATCTTTAATCCCTGTGTCAGTAGGGGAATACAGATAAATTTTCTAGTAACAAAAAAATGCACTATGATACTACAAGTATCACCAAACTGATGAGCTTCTCAGACCACATTCATCAGGGTCCTGGGAAGGAGACCTCACATTAACTACTTCGGACCTCAGCTAATCTCTGCTGCTGGGAGGCTGGAGCATCCCATTGCAACCCTGCCACTCACCTACCGCTCTCCCAGGAACCACTGACCACGTGGCACAGCTCTGCTCCCCTCCTCTATAGGAAAAATGCTGCTATGTGGTAAGAAGAAGAATCACATCTCATCTCCAGCTCTTCTTCTTTTTTCATGTCTTAAATAGAAAAGCCACACAGGTCCCTCAGTGAGATCAGCATGGCCAGGGACAGAGCTGTTAGTGAGGGTAGCAGAGACAGGCATATCAAGGTTAAGGTGGACAGAAGAAATCAGGCTGGACTCTACAAGACAACCCATAGAAGCCCATAGATTTATTATTATGGTTATCACAGCTCCACTGCAACCTGGCTGTCTTGGAGCCCTTTGATACCACGGGTTCAGCATTGCTGTGCTTGCGATGCTCATACATTGCCCATCACTGCAGCCCTCAAACAGGTATTTGACAGCAGGAAATAGCAGGTCATTTCTCATTAAAAGTTTTATCAAGCTCTGCATTATCTGCGTTAAAGCAAGATTACTTGTGTTTGCACAGTTCAAAGTCTAAAAAAGTAAGGAAATGTGAAAGATAAGCTGTACAGAAGTGTTAACATCTGTTTTATTTACATCCTCTATTTTACAGTATTCAGTAAATATGTACAGAAATAAAATTACAGATTACGATGTCAATGTCCACATTTACCAAGAAAAACAGGTAAAAAGAAATGTGTTCTGTGTAAGGAATGTGTCTGAATTTTGCTCTAAAAGCAAACATAATTTTTTATTTGCTGACATTTGACACTATAACAGTGTAATCTTGAGCTACATGATATATAGTTTGTCTTCAGCTCTCATCACTTGGCAGGGATGGTTCACAGAAGACAGGAACGCCTTAGTTCAAGCATGGATGAAAGGCAAAACACCTGCCAGTCTCCAAATATATTCCTCTCCCCTCACTCTTCTCCCCAAATGTGCACCTTTTCATGCTTGTCTAAACCACACTTTATCCATGCAGCATATTTGGATATTAGAAAGATGTGATATTATCAGGATTCATACGTATTTAAGAACAAGGGCAAACACTTTCTTGCATACTGTATTGGTTAGCACTGAAATCTTTCAAAGTCTAAGTATGTATCGGCGTGATTTAATGTGATATCATATGTAAAAAGTATGCCACTCTCGAGACCCTTGTATTTATCTGCTTTCAGTTACATTTGAAGTATTCAGAAAGTCTCCTATCCTAATTCCATCCAAGTTGGAAGCCATATAGCTCATGCATGAGACTGTCAAACATGAGTAGTTGCAGATGTCAAGGCACCAGTGGCAGGGATCCAGGAAGCTAGATCAAGGCTTAGTCACTGAAAAATACATGCCAGCACATCTCAGATACATAGCATTGTAGCACCTCATAAGGAAAACGTGTCGTGACAGGAAATCAATAATCTCTTGGAGGTGATCTGTTTTTGAAATATTCTTGATTAATTATGCCAGGGTGTGTTTGGCAACTTTGCCTGATGCAGCATTAACCTAATGCTTTTTGCATGAAGCACTATTGTAACTAGTCTCATAAGTCAAATCTGATGGTTCAAGTCAGGTTTTAAAGGGTCAGGTTATAGATTTTGTAATGTCTTTGTGTCCAGCATTGCTGCCTTTACTGTGGTGTGTAGGCTTTTACTGTCAATCAAAATAACAATTGTTTTAACATGAACAATAGCATTTAGATCTAATTGCATTTGAAGTGGAATGATTCTCCTAAATACAGTATGTCATATAGTGGGTAAAACAAGTAAGGAATGTCAGTGTGTTTTTGCAACAAAAGACCTTAGTTCAGAACATTCTCCGGGCTTGTTTGCTTACATGCCTCCTTTGCAGAGGAGAAACAGCTCTAGGAGACACAAGCAGGGCTGCAGCTTTGTCTGTCTTGCCTTGCCTTCCTGGACAGACTCATTTTCTCCCTCAACAAGTTTTCCAACCATACCTCCTGCCCCATCTGACCCCCAACAACTGCAGGACCCCAGCCCATGCCTCCTGCTCTCCCTACACCCCCACCACATGCCCTCTCTTCCCTGCAACCCAGCACCTGCTAGTGCCTTGCTCACCCACTGAAGCTCATCACTCCTGGTCTTAATAATCCTGTGGTATCTCTGGACCCTGCCCTGGCCTGACTTCTGCATCCTCAGCACAGAGTGCAAGAGCAGCAGCGTTTTTTTCCTGCAGCAGGTGCTGTCAGCAAAGCTGAGAGCTGCTTTGGTGCCCGGCCATGGCTTATGACCGATGGCCAAGTCACTCAGCGGTAGCTGCCGGCATCCAGCTGCCGCTGCAGAGCTTCACCCCGTGCCGTGGCACAGGCCGGAGGAGTGTGGGGCTGGTGCTAGTGCCGCGCGTTGGCCTTGGCCAGCGACACTTGCTCCGTTGCTGGAGCAGCTCTCCCCTCATGCACCTCTGCCTCGCAGTGGGGTACAGGTCTCTAGAAGAGACGGGGCAATGCACATCATGCAGAACTGCTGGGTGCAGTAATGAGACCATGCTCTTGTTAGTCTGCTACTGCTTTCTGTAATGAGAGCAAAAAGGCTTAGGAGGTTACATTTAGAAAGCTGGGGAAGGACTTTTCATAAGGGCAGTTAATGACCAAACAAGGGGTAATGGGTTTAAACTGAAAGAGGGTAGGTTTAGATTAGATATTAGGAAGAAGTTCTTCACTGTGAAGGTGGTGAGACACTGGAACAGGTTGCCCAAGGAAGTTGTGGATGCCCCCTCCCTGGAAGTGTTTAAGGCCAAGCTGGATGAGGCTTTGAGCAACCTGATCTAATGGGGGGTGTCCCTGCTGATGGCAGGGGGGTTGGAACTGGATGATCTTTAAGGTCCCTTCCAACCCAAACCATTCTGTGATTCTATGATTTTTAGAGTTATTTATTAAAGGAGTTTGCATGTACAATAGAAAGAAATAATTAAATAAAGATAATAGCAATGTCTGTGAGATAATTTGTTTGAACCAAGTTGCAGATAGTTGCAGTCACCATGTGACAGACCAAAACCTGACCTTTGGCTACCTCACCTGCGCAACACCCAATAAATCCATCTCCTCAGTAACCACTTCCAAGATTTTAAATTTCCGAATAGCATCAAAGAGCCACCATTTGAAAAAGAAACTGCCAAATAATGGTTCCTTGATTTTCCCAAATGTGGAATTTCTTTCCCCAAATTACACTGGCCCAAAGCCCAGGACAAACAATATTCAGTCCTGGACCAGTGACAGGTTCAAAGTCCAATGTCTTCAGGTTAGAAAGAGGATACTTTGGCTATCATGAAGCCAAAAATATCCTCTGTGAAAGCCTTAGTGTTAGCCCTGGGAGATTGCCAGATACTAGAATTTAACACGTCACATTTTATGTACAGATAAACTTTTCAAGTCAGTTTGAGAGATTTAGAAAACATACTGACACAAATTATTTTCTCCTTTTGAGACTTGTGCAATTGGACTCATCATATGGAAGGAGTTGGCTTTTCAAGGAGAGGAATACTGTTTTCCATATGAGTAAAATTGTTTTAAACCATTGCTAAAATACATTTGCAAGCTTGCTTTAGTGACACTGCTAGGAACACATGAGGCTCAGTGATTTTACTAGCACTTTTTCCACATGACCTGCATAAACACTCAACATTCGTGCAAATTACATTTCAGTGATACATGTAAGTGTGTGTGTGTGTGTGTGTGTGTGTGTAAACATTAATTTTAAAGATAATTGTAAGAGACAATAATATATTTCCTAGCCTAGGTAAACCTTTTTGCAAATGGTAGTTTAAGAAGTTCTAGGGCAAGTGGTTTACCTGGGAAGAGGCAAATAAGCTGAACAAAATATGTAGAATTACTTTGCATAAAATTGTGATTAATGAGCGATGCTTGCACAGGATGTGTGTGTGTGTGTGTGTGTGCATTCTGGATTGTTAGTGGTGTGTTTTTAAGGACTTGATATTGAAAGTAAATTGGGGTTCACAGGGTTTGCTCAGCTGTGGCTGAGTGCATAGATCCTGGGCTATGTTAATTCTCTTGTATTTTAAAAGTCTCCTAACAGTAGTGCAGTGCACTCTGTTGGGAGCTGACTCTGAGTTTGTCCAGGGCATGGAAAGAGCAGAAAGCCTAGCTAAGGGATCCCAGCAGAAGGAGAGAGGTGAATTAGGTGACGTTGCACTTTGCACGTGTTTAATGGTATCTGTATAGATGACATGCATTGAAAGTGGAGACATTGAATTATACCAAGTTAAAGAAAATTTAACATGTAGGAATGCTGTTCTGTTTGGTAGCGTGGCACTGGTTTTGCACAATTTTGCTGTACTAGATGTGCCATGTCCTGTCCCGTCCCTGCCATCATGTTGTTTCAAGTCCAAGTGACCAAGATTTCAATGTGTCAAGTTAAGGCATACCTGTGCCTTCTGAACGTACTGATAGATGTGAAGGGAAGACCTGTGGAGACTAAACGAGGCCAGGACAGGAGCGAGGATGCATCACCCTGGGAGCTGCTGAATTGGGGCCAGGAGGACACAGAGGGGTCACTTGGGCTGATAGGATGGGAGCTGCAATGAAGCAGGTGGAAGCAACAGGAGCTGAGATGCAAGATAGACAGACCGCTCAGAGGGAGGCAATTGAAGAAACCTTCAAAAGCAGAGGGGAACCAGGACAGAGGGTCAGTCAAGGTAACAACTGAGAGATGCTCAAAGGGCCAAGATGTCTCAGAGCTATAAACCTGAATGTGTAGATTGGCTTTCATACCAAATTTTTGTTAGTTCTCTATACGTGCTACTCATCTCAGGCTGACACCCAGGAATGGTACTGAGGAATATGGTGGGGTTCTGCATGCCTCCATAGCTACCCTACATGACCTCAAGTGAGTCATGCCATCTCCCATCTTGCCCTCCTGCAAGATGGGGATAGGATGTCCTGCCCCTACAGATCAGGGCTGCTGTGAGAGTATGTTTAGCAAATGCTTTTGAGGTGCAGAAGTGCTTCAGTGATTGGCACGGTGGAAATTCTATGAACACCTATATATAACCTCCCTTACACTAGTCCAGTCACAGGGGTGAGATCAGATTGACATGGCTATTTCAATGTATAGTATGCACTGCATGTGTCAGAAGCAACAAGAACAAATCCGTCAACATTAGGTATGTGTGGAGAAAGTGATACAATTCCCGTTAAGTCAGATATACCGTGTCCTCTGTATTTATCTACAGAAAAGAGGAAAAGAGGGGGTAGCATTAAAGAGGAAGTGTTAATTTTCTTTTCAAAGAACTCTACGCTCTTATATTGATTGAAAATGGTTATCTCTGGCTCTTGTGTGTTTTATGGCGTTATACAGTATTGGTCTTTGTTTAGGTCATACAATACTTCTTCCTCCCTCCAACCTACAATAGCTATTAATGAGCCGTCTGTGGCTGCCTTGGAGTGCATCCTGTGCATCAGCATGTCTCAGTTAATAGTCATAATTTCTCATTTGTAAGAAGAGGAGTGCTACCAGCGCTTTCAGTCTCAGAAGGGCTCAGACTCACTCAAGGATTCCAATTTATTATGCTCCCAGCTCTGATATCCTGCTGCTCTCTTTATGGATTAGGCTGCCTTGGTGGAAGGTACCATCCTTCAGATGGCACATACTCTCTTGCCAGCTGTTCCTTTCTCAGAAGTTTCTCAATGAGTAAATCGTAACCGTGCCCCTTGTTTTACTAGTTTCTGATCTGGTTCCCCACGTTACTCTGCTAGGACCATGCGGAAAATGCAGCTTTATTACTACTATTACTCTACAAATGGCACTGGTTACAACTGTAGAGATTTTTAGGCCTATTAGTATTGGTTTCTAAAGTGAATACACTGGCAGTGCTTTTAAATTAAAGAGAACGGGCATAGGTAATTTCACTGTTTTTTTCTGTAAAACCTTTAATCTCAAGGGGCTGCCCAAAGCCCTGAGAGGTAAGGAGGAGATGCAGACGGGTTGCTTCACTCACTGTGACATGCAGCAACTGTTTAACAACATGTAAGCTGGTTGTGAGTTCGGGGAAAAAAGTGAAAGGTAACATTCTACTGATGGAAACTATATTTTATAGAGGAATGTAGGAAGACAGAAAGCGGAGGCAGACGGCAGAGGCAGCAGTTTGCGTAGCCCTTCACACAGCAGGGTGAGAAGAAGGGGGCCTCCATCAAATTCTTGCCAGGGTAGGTCTTGGGCACGGTGGCGGCGTGCTGCAGGGCAGTTTCCCCAGCAGATGTTGGAGTAGCTGCCCCTGCCAGGGCAGAGGCTTTGACAGAACACAGCTTTGGGTGGTCAATACAGCCCCCAAAGTTCTGTGGGTGAGGACCCACCTGCAGCATTTTTAGTCTGATCAAACTGAGTAACAAGTCACAGTCTTCTGTTGGTTGAAGTGAATTTTAATCAGAATTTACGTGATTCCCAAACTTTTTCACCCTTCCTGCAGAACTTCAGCATACTGACTGGGCATCTGAAAAAGCAGGTGCTTTTTTAGACTGAACTCCTTGAAGTAAAGGTAGTTCTGGACAGTTTCTGCAGATCAGCAGGACTGGGTGACTTGGGAAGATTTCACTGCCGTGTTTGTGCTAAGGACAGAAGATAACAATACACAGAACTGACAATTTAGCACCTTTTGAAAAGCTTTAACATTCTCTTCAAAACACAGTTAAGGGAGAAAAAAAGGCCAAGCAAGGTATTGATGAAGATAGTTTTTTAAAAAAACAGCACTTACCGGTTGGAAGATAAAATATATAATCAGGCTTTCAAGAATTAGAACTTAATTTGCCTAAAGACTGCTACAGTACTCAGTCTTAATGTACTTGATTTGCATAAAATCTTTTTTTCCAGCTACCTGTTGCAGCACACACCTAAAATAGGGAAGCACAGTCCTCCATCAAAGCTCAGCTTGTCAAGCCAGCACTACAGATGTGCTGCCTGTTTGTAATGTGTCTCAAATGTTATTAGGCACATATATGTCATATCGGGGGCAGTACATATTTTAATAATGACTTTTAAAAAGTCATTAATGAGCAGAATTTATCTCAGGAAGCAGTGGCAGTGGTTCTGAGAATCCACTTGCAGCTCTCGGGGTGGCTTTTTTTTGCAGTGTGTGCTAATGCAGCCTCACTCAGAGGTTGCTCCTTTGGATCAGTCTCCAGAGTGTTTTCTGGATCAACTTCTCCGTAGGATAACCTTCCCGCAAATTCCACCCAGGCTCCACGTGTTAAGCTGGTTTCTCTCTGTTTTCATGCATTGTTAGCAGCAGCTGAAGATTTTGCAAGCCAAATTTCTTCCCCAGTTGTAGGTGACGGGACCTCAGGAAGCAGTGCAGTATGAGGACGCAAAATGAGGAGGAAATTGCAGCTTGCTGCTCTGCAGACACCTACTAGCAGACCTAGCAAGCATAAAGGTCTGTCAAAGCTGCCTTCCCCGCAGCAGGGACAGGCTGTGATGGGGCATGAGGGGTCGGAGAAGGGCAGTGCTGTGGGTGGGTAACAGAGGTTTACTGCTGTGCATCAGCTCACAAGGCAGCCTTGGCAGATTGGTTCCTTCAGAGAGGGATTAAAAATGGGTCTAAGGGTCACTGCCTTGGCACTCTGGAGAAAATGGGCTTGCAGCTGGGAGAGCACCTTGGCAGGCAGCACCGTGGTCATGGCAGGAGAAGCCAACAGGGTACATTTTCTTGCTAGCAGAAAATAGCTACTGAGCCCAAGCTCAGAGCTCCTGCTAACAGTAGGGTGCATTAGTTCCTTTGCTGCTGCCCGGGCAGGGCTGGGGGCTACCCAAGCCTGAGGTCACCCCAGGGCGCCCGTGCAGTGAGGGTCACCTTCCCAGCTGATAGAGAGGGTGCTCCCTGACGTACCCACAGCATTGCTCAGCCCGAGTCTCCAGTGTCAGCACAGTCATACAGGCAGAACTGTCTCACAGGAGCAGCTGGTCTCAGTGGGAGCAGAACAAGCTGTCCAGGTGAAAATGCAGCTTTGCTTGTAAATACTTAATCCATAATAAAAATGACTTCTCAGTGTAGCATTGATTACTAGCATAGTTTGCTACTATATAATACTACACTAATCATTGTACTGTAATTATAAATTTGTCCTTCTCTTAAAGACTTTAAATGGTGCAAAATACCAGCTACTGGAAAGCTGTTAGAGCAGCTAATCATCCTCACCATTTAAACCTCCTTGTTATTTGAACTTCCTAATTCCTTAGTCTTCTCTCAAGTAAGCCCCTGGAGATACTTTGACAAACAAGGTGAGAAATGTTGTGCTGTCCTCCAGCCTGCCGGCAAGTAAAAGGGATCAGTCCCAGAGACACCAGTCAGGCATCTCTGATTGGCACAGTGTGATCTTTAACAAACAGGTCAAGGAAACATCAATGTTATTTTCTCTCTAAGCCTCAGATTCCCATTGGCCCAAGTTTATTCAGAAATCGGGTGGCAAAAACATTAGAGGGTATGAAATTTCTGGGCTCCCGCAGCTTTCCAAGGCCTGATGGATCCCACTCTAAGAACAATGGAACCCTGCTCACCTTCACTAGGTTTCAGTTCGGGTGCCAGTCTGATTCAAATTTGGTATTTGTAGCTCCAGAGTTTTAATTGGCACTGTTTGACAGAAGATATCCCTGCCTACAAAATTTCATATTTTTTAAATTAAGGGTTTTGGAGGGACTGAAATGTAGGAAAGGAAAATTTTATCTTGCTTGTAATTTGGGTAAAGCATCTGAAACAGCTTTTTGTAGTGGCAGTTTTGTTTCACTAGAACATTTTAAACCAAAGTTCATACTCTGGATTTGTAAAACTGCAGTGTTTGCAGTTAGCATCAACATTTGCTGCAGGAGATGAAGATTAAAGGTACACATCTCTGATTTTCTCCTCACACTTTTAATTGCACTGTACTTTTGACAGGATTTTGTACATAAACACTTTAGTGGTACTGCTCATTATCCTCTTTCCCCTCCCCTTACCTTTAGAAAAGAGCAGGAGGGAGAATTTAGGAAAATAATTACCTATTTTATTATATAACCACAGGAACTGGGAGGAGGGAAAGGAGAAAATGACTCTAGATTAAGGGTTGATTGCTGAAATTACTTTAACTACTTTTTAATTGGCAAGCTGTTGAGTTGTTATCATCAATGAAGAGCACATCAACAAGCAGTATCTGAAGTGGTAAACATTTCAGTTGAGAAACAGAGCTCACAAGCTCTGTAACCATCATCCATACAGTGAAGAGTTAAGACTGACTGGATCACAAGAATACATCTTCAAGAAATATCAAGGGTAGGGTTTAGAGTTAAAAGTCTTTGTCTTCTGGTTTTCTCTCTGAAGAGGTTATGGAGGCAGGGCAGGAGACGTTTGCACAGCCTCCAGCTACCCTGCTTTGGGGGCTCTGCAGAGTGAGGTACTGATCTCTGTCTGAAGACCTTTTCCATACAGATGTAAGACATACAGGTGAATCTCCAGGGTGTGCTTTGCTGTCAGTGCCTGTTAATGGACTCTGAAGGTCCTGCAGAGTTTATAGGCCTCATCATCTACTAGTGGACACCTGTATTGGAGACCGCATGTAAAACATCTTTGCATTCCCTTGATGCTGATTTATGCTGTTTAAAGGGATGGGGGCGGAACAGGTTGTTAAAAGATGAAGAAATTGAAAGCTCCCCTAACTGCTTTATTATCCACCTGACATTCTCCAAATGCTGGTCATTAATTACTAATGCCTTGAAAATCAGAGCAGTTATCCAATTCAAATTACGTTACACCTCTGAGCCAGAGCATTTCCATTATCTTATTATTTCCCATTCAAAAAGTTCTTCCTTCTTTGCAGTTGTTAAAGGCTCAGACCTCGCTCTGTTTCCTCTCATTTGGAGCTGTTACCCACGCAGGGATATTTCTACTCCGTGCCTGTCCTGCCTTCAGATTGGTGAATATCAGTGTGGGTTTGCAGTGTAATTATTACTAATTCAGCCCTCCAGCTCCTCTCAGAACTGCATGTGCACATCTGATGGCAGAATGTGGCCAGCGTAAGCCATAACCTTCTTTTCCAGTTGGTGAGCAAGTGCTGAGGAGGGATTGAACGTGGTGTAGGGCTTAGGCTGCCCTTGCAGTCGTTGCACCTGCAGACTGGGCAAGAGAGTTCACAGTCACACCAAGCTGCAGGGCCAAGCTCTCGACCAAAGTGATTCCCTTTGTGCACCAGCGATAACTTGGCCCCTTGGTGGCAAGGTAAGGTGTGTTTCTGGAGTGGCCAGTAATCATAGAATCATAGAATGGTTTGGGTTGGAAGGGACCTTAAAGATCATCTAGTTCCAACCCCCCTGCCATCAGCAGGGACACCTTCCACTAGACCAGGTTGCTCAAAGCCTCATCCAGCCTGGCCTGGAACACTTCCAGGGAGGGGGCAGCCACAGCTTCTCTGGGCAACCTGTTCCAGTGTCTGACCACCCTCACAGTGAAGAACTTCTTCCTAATATCTAATCTAAACCTACCTTCTTTCAGCTTAATGATGCTGGTCCTAGGTGAGCTGTGTATTCAGGAATGGTGGGGTTTATTTCCTGGCACATTTGTGCTATGCTTATGTATATTTTCATGCCTGCCAGCACTCCGAAATCTAGACATCGAGTGTTGGGGGCAGGCTAGATGCAATTTTTCATACTGTTGACATTAATTGGATGAACAGACTTTCTCATAAGGGGCAGTGCAGGAAATATGTATGGAAAAATTACAAAGTAAAGACTTTCACAGCTAAGTAAAGTGGCTGAAAATGGTTTTTACAGCTTTGGCTTTCATATGTTTCATTTGGGAATGTAAAACCATTTTGCACAACAACTAACAACTTAAGATTCACAACACCTTTCCAAAGAAGATAATTGCTCCTCTCTTACAGATGGAGGAACAGAGGTATTGAGGCTATCATTTGAGAATATGTCCTCTGTTTTCAAGTCCCCAGATTGAGATACATTTAAACCTGATTCTCAGAAGCATTAAATACCTCCATTTATATTCATTCATTAGGCATTGTTTGTGCCTAGAGTCTCTGAAAATCAGGTGCATTGCCTATTAACTTGAATGGTCAAAATAACTCTGTGATGTGGCAGACGTCACAGAGCAATTGCAAGACCAGACTGGGGCTGGGACCCATGTCCCCTCATGCCACATCCCGTTTTTACTCACCGAGTATCCGCCTTGCATTCCTGGCCAAAAGGAAAAGCACATTCTGGTCACTCAGAATTCCTCTGCTCTTTTCAACAATTGGATGTTATAGCAATGACATTATTTGGGTTATTGATGGACTTTATAGAGCCATTTTACCATGTCTTTCTAGACCATCAAGAAATTGTTTACAGATTTTTGTGATTAAGTTTCTTACTGTAGCACTAGCATGGAAATACAATGAGAATCATTTGTATCACCTGATCACCTGGTTTTCCCCTGTTGTTTTGTTTTTTTTCAGCATACAACAGTTTTGCCCTTTGTATTAATCGAGATGAGAACAACACATCATCAGTATCCCAGCAGGAGCTGTGGATTGGCTGCAGTGTGCACCTTCGCTGTTGGCTATATTTTGTGGTAAGGGCCGTACACGCTGTGTTTTCATATTGTGTTGGGGTTTTGTACTGCTAAATTTGGGCACATATTTCACGATGGATATAATCGCTAACAGATTCACGCTGCATGCCTCGCTTGGTCCAAGACCTGGGCTTTGTCTGGTTTCCCCAGATGCTTATATTTTTAGAAAGTATATGCCAAACCTCACACAACAGGAATTTGTTGAACAATCCCATGTAAGCAGTGGTCTTTCCAAGGGTACATTTTTCAACCTTTTTTCAAGCTAAATGTTTTTCTTGGACCTTAGTTTTATTGCTTAGGGTTTTTGTTCTATCAAATAAAATTGAGAATAGGCAAATGACTTCCTGCATCAGTATTTAAGCAGCAACAGAAAAGATAGGAGACTGTCTTTTTTTCTTTACTAGTTCATAACTTCTTTCTCTAAAATTGATTACAGAATAAGCCAGTAATCCAAACACTCTGAAGTTTGTTTTAAAAAATGCAAATGTTTGTGAAAAATTAAACTAAACCAGAAATAACCTTTCCTACACAGCATTAAATTCTTTGAGAAGTTTCTATTCAAGTACCTGAGTTACATGACAGAGTTAATTTACTTTGGTCATTGTCTCATTTTATTATTTACTAAACCTTTTTTTATTTACAATGCTCCTTTGATACCATATAACCTTTATCTTTTCTGCAAACATTTTGTGACCCCCTGTTTACTTCTCATATTCTTTGTTCTCACCTCACAACACCCTTCCCTCAGATAAGAGGATATTCTCCAAAATTGTGGATAATACTGCTTTTGCCACCAGTCAAGTGAGATAAAACTAATGAGAGAGGAATACAGGCTCAAGGCAGTACTGTCACACTGCTTCAACTATGCAACTTCAGTCCAGTGAAAGAGAGGCCATTATTCATGCACATCCACACACACTGAGTGATCATAAAATGCTCGTAAACCCACTGAATTGGGATGTTGTGTCCCAGGACAACAGTCACATTCTGCCATTTGCTTTTATAAACATATATATCCTTCTTAAAACAGAGTTATATTTGTAATTGTAAGATAAGGACAGCCTTGTGCAAAAAGGCACATAATGATTTCTTCAGGAGAAAGTAATTTTTTTTTTTTTCAACCCATATATAATAATGCATAACTGTGATATTTCTCAGCCTTCCTCTGAAGGGTGCCTGGAGACATTGGTAGAGGTGAGATCACTCTACATGTGATCTGACCTCCTATGGCAACTCCTGTTTTCTCAAGGTCATCTGAGTAGACACATGCAATAGTATACAATAGGAATAGAAAATTGAAATAATTCAGTTCTGCAAGTGAAATAAAACCAGAGATGTCTTAAAATCTTTTAAGAATCTGTTACAGTATCAGTGTGATACTCATAGGACTTGATCCTGCCTACTACAGTGTATCTACATCCTACAGCTACAAGTACAAGGTAAAAGGAAATTGTAGGACAGGTAAAGCAGGGGAAGAAGATTCTGCATTAAGAAATTAGCCACTAAGCAGATTATCAGTTACAGCCTGTAATCATCTCCCTTTGCTTTTGCTGTTCATTGGTTTTGGCTACATGTACATTATTTCCAAAATCGGCAAGGCTACTCTACCGCCCATTTCTCCTTCTGCTGTTACGAACGAAGGTCTTTGGGGAAGACTGGAGGCAGACACAAGCTACACTGTGCCATCATCTGCAAGTTCTGCATGTCTTAAACCTGCAGGTGTTGTCAAAGCCTCTATCCAAGTTTTGATTTAGGCTGCAAGCCAAATCTTGGCTCTGTGATACCAATACAATGTATCTCACATCCACAGGTTGGAAAAATCTACCAGAATGTATGAAAAATTGAGGGTTTTTTTCATAGAATTGTTTGGTTGGAGAAGACCTTTGAGATCATCAAGTCCAACCGTACCTGTCCATTACTAAACCATATCTCCGAGCACCACATCTACCCATCTTTTTAATACCTCCAGGGATGGTGACTCAACCACTTCCCTAGGTAGCCCTCTCCAGTGTCTGATAACCCTTTAAGTGAAGATATCCAATCTGAACCTCCCTTGGCACAACTTGAGGCCATTTCCTCTTGTTCTATCACTAGTTACCTGGGAGAAAAGACACACACCTGCCTCTCTACACCCTCCTTTCAGATAGTTGTAGACAGTCATAAGGTCTCCCCTCAGCCTCCTGTTCTCCAGACTAAACAACCCCAGTTCCCTCAGCTGCTCCTCATAAGACTTGTTCTCCAGCCCCTTCACCAGCTCTCATCCCTCTCACTCAGTGTGCCTGCTTTTCTCAGCTGAGGTCCACTGTCTTCCTTCTGCTAAGTGACCACATTGAAGTAGAGACCTTAATCACTTAAAGGGTTTGGAATTACTTAATTTGGATTTGCTGCCCTTCTTGGCATACTGTTTAGACTCCTCAAGGTTAACACAGTGCATTAAAATGAGACTACACCTGCACATGACCTAGTTACATACAGCCTGGTAGAACTTCCTTCCTTTGTACCTTTGATTGTCCATAGGTTCCCCTGCTGGGGCTTAGTCCTTGGTTTATGTTTTATTGCCTAGAAGTTAGGGATCTGCCAAATGAGAATTTGTCCTTTCTCCCTATGTAATTTTTCCCTCAGCTGAAGTGTTTTCACTACAACTCTCTCAGTATAAAGTGGAGAGAGCTGCTAATCAGGTGTTCTCTATGTTTTGCCCTTGAATTTTGAACTCTCTCCCCACCTCAGCTGAAACTTTCTTACCATGCTACATGATTTATGTATCATGTTGCACTTTGTACTGTAAAGGAGCATACATGTTCGATTCTGTTAATGCATTTTTTGCAACTCGAAGTAGAGGAGAGCTTGTGTTTTATTTTACATGTGACTGAATCTTTCATGCATGAAAGAAGACAGTGGATTAACAAGCTTTTATTGTATATATTTGATAAATGACAAAACAGGCAAACAATTCTGAATAGAATCACTGAAGTTGGAAGAACATAGCTAAATAACTTGATATCCCCTGAGCATTACTCAGAGATGTTATCTGAAAAACATCCTTTCTTGAAGAGTAAAACCTTTTTCTATTTTTCTTTGGAGTTTTTTTGCATTCTGTCCCTTCAGTCAAAGCACGTTAGAATAGGCACACGTAGCTCACGTGCTCTCTGTGAGGGGGAGCTCTCCCTTGCTCTTAAGGAACTGTGCCCAGGCAGAGCATTCACAGTCTTGCGTTGCCTGTTGCAGACCATACATGGACTTTCAGGATCAAGGCCATGGGATAAGATGGGAAAGGCCAATTTGCTTTATTTAGCGTGACTTGAAAAGGTCACAATTTGTATTGAATTGTTGAATCTAGACAGTGCAAAGAAGACCCAAGAGCTTGCCAGTACTACCAGAAAATATTGCCAATGGGTGTATGGAGTTGGTTGTCAAGGAACAGAAAAGAGCCAGAAATGCATTGCTTCTTGTAATAAGAATGACCTCATGGTAACTAATATCAGAGGCTAATGTGTCCCTAAAATAAACTGAGACAAATACGTTGATTTAAAATGGTTTTCTTTTTCCCTCTGCTTTTGAATGCTTGAGGATGCCAAAAAAACAGACCCTAAGAACCTGACTCCACTGCTGTAGTCACGCTGGGCTACATGTTTAGAAGCAAAAGACGATCTGCTCTCTTGTTGCTATCTCAGACCCACTAGGAGCTGCCTCCACACGTGCCAAGCTTGAACTTGATTCACTCTATGATTCGTTGATGAATCTATTTGAAGAGCTAAGATACCTTTAAACTTTCGTTTGAAAATAAAGTTTCTTTTGAAGTGACTTTAGAACAGTTCTGTAGATTTGCTGATTGAGAGCGTTTAGATGGAGTAATTTGCTGAATTCTTCTTGGACAAATTTAAGAAAGGAATGTACACTGAGAACTTGGAATGAATTTGAGATCGATGCTGTCAGCCTTGCCATAGGATTTCCACTAGCAGTTCTTCATAGAAGGAGAGGAAGATCAGAAAGTGCAGATGTTGGCAAAGGGATAGGGGTGTGGACTCCTAGGACAAACCTTGACATTCAGAAGAGAGGAGTAGAGAGTTGGAGTGTGAAGCTTGGGGGGACCTGACAACTATATTGATAAATAAGGGCAGAACTGAGAAACCAGAAGGATTTCTGTCATGGCTGGTGCCAATGGAGCAGGAGAGACACAGCATGGCTGTGCTAGGGTGTGCTGAGGGTCTGTATGTAGGGAGGGGGCCATGAATGCTTGTGGAAGTGAGGACTGGGAACAGAAGTTCAATAGTGATCAGAGGAATCAGTGGTTGGGGAAAAACCAAGTGAAAAGTCCTCAAGGCAAGCAAAAGAGATGAACGAGAACCATGGGTTGAAAGATAAATGGGTAAGGAAATGTGCAGATCACAGGTCAGCAGCTTGAATGCTAAAATTATGCAAGTAAGTGGGAAAAGCTGGGATGGGAAGAGAGAGACAGGCTTTGAAATCAGAGTGTAAGGCTGATGGAGAGGTAGGTGATAGATGAGACAATGCAGAGGAGGAGAAAAGACTTAGAGCCAGAGCTACTCAGAACAGGAAAGAGTAGGAAGAAGTAGAAGCAGCAGAAATAGGCTGGGAGAAGATTAGTGTCCCCTGTACCTGACCCAGAAGGAGGGTGGGACAGCAGAAGTGCTTTCAGCAAGAGAAGGCTGCATAGATGCTCAGCCTGTTAGGTCTGGCATAGCTGTTATGGACTGTTACATTCTGGCTCCACTCCACCTCCACATCCTCAAATGTTTCAGTCAAAGCAACAGTACAATCACAGATGACATGCATGGATAATACATTCTCACTTGCTTGTGCAGCTCCTTAAAATATAGCTCAAGAAGGCATAGCAACCATTACTATATTTAAAATGAAATATTATTTATCAAAATAGATTACTTCCAAAGATGACAACACCTTGCAGCAAATCTGCAGTTTCTAGCTCCCTATACATAAAGACAAATTTCTGCTAAGCTTTGTTCATCCCAGATCATGCCAGCACCATACCATGCTGAGTATGTTTTGCATATGACATTATTTGCACCTGCAGTTTTACAGGACTTGTCTTCTTCTGCATAAGCCACTCCATACCAGTAGCACAGTCCTGCGACCCACATATTGTTCAGCATCACTCAGATCAATGGAGAAGAATCCAGTGTAATATGGCACAAGAGGGGATGATTGCTGTTATTTCCTAACTGATGACTGTTTATTGAACTTATTTTTAAGTCTTCAAAATTTCTAAACAATGTACATTCCTGGTGTAGGTGACTTAGGCCTGGCTGGCTAGTATTATAAGAAGCCCAGCATCTTAATGTGGCTCAGATCTTAACAATTCTGATAGATGCAGAACAAGCTGTCCTATGGGGTTGGTTTTTTTTGAAGGAGGGGAAAAAAAGTCATAATGATTTATGAAAATGTGCCTCACATCAGTCAGTATTGGAAACCAAAAGTAGAACAGATTTAGTGTGGGTCATTGTGCTTCTGCCTCTGAAAGCACAGGGTTGGTCCCTACTCTATAACCGCAAATGATTTGTTCGTTCAAGTTTTGAATGACTCAGCTGCTGTAAGCCTGTCACCTCCTTTGGGAGACATTCCACAATTTAATAGTTCTGGGTAAAGTTCTCACTTTCTGTAGAAAAGGAAGACAGTGATGCTAGGAAAGATCATGAAATAAAAGCATAGCAAATGACTGTGTTCTGTTGTTTGGTAAAGAGTAGCCACAATGGGAACTGGCCTAGGATTTGTTTGGGGCTGAAGATTCCACCTTCCTTTCTGTCAGTCACTGGAAACCTGAACAGCATAGAAGATGTGGGAAAGGATTTGCTGCTGCAAGAAGTAACCAGAAAGGAACTGCCATAGGAGATCAGAGTAGTCATGTGTCCAGGCTCTAGCTGTAGCTAATGTCAGAGTCTTCAGGAGAAGATTGAGCAGGTCATTTTGGAAAAAACAACCTGTAAGAGAAGTTTTAAGTAGCTGCTTGGGTCTTTCAGTCTTGATGGTTTATATAGCTTGTACTCTTTGAACTTAAGCATAACTGTGCACATTCTTATTGCTTGTACAGTCGACTGACTTCAGCAGCTTACTAGAGCTGCATAATACGGCCCAGAGAAGAGTGGACTAAGTAGACTTCCAAACTTGTATACTTCAAAACTTTTTTAATATCTTGATTTCAGTGATGTATCACTGAAAGATAGGGTCAAGCATTCCAGAGGATAATAGGTATCATTCAGAAAGATACTTCCATTAACAGATTTTAATTTCTTGTCTCTGAGTTCTGTTGAAGTGCTTCTTCTGTTACGAGGAAGATTACTGGGAGCTCTTCAGCTGTTTTATGACAGCTTTATTATGCTTTATTATTCTGTGTCCTCTCATTCACTGCTCTTGAAAATTTGCACAGCCCCTCATTTAATAGTTCCTGTTTCCAGAACACATAGTATTGTTTATTGCTCAGCTGTGGACTTCGCTGAAGGACTCAACTTGAGCAGGAAATGGATGGAGACTCTCAGAGTTCAGACCACAACGTGCCACCAAGCTGTGATGCCTGTGCAAGTATATACAAATTCCTGTAGCTGAGAGCAGTCATGAAGGAGCAACCATTTTCTGCAACATGTCTCCCATTGCAAAATCTTCTGGGTGTCATGGTGATCTGCCTTTATATCCACGTGTTGAGCTTGCTTCTACCAGGACTAACTTTTACATGTGCTGTTACAACAGCTGCATTACTCAAAGCGACAGGTAAAGCACACATAAACTGCAAGGTTCTGACGATTTTTTGTAGTTACTTTTCCTCATTAACAAAAGATCTATAGCTAAAGAATAAATGTACATGCATGTTTCTTCTCTGCACAGTTTTAATTTCCTCCTGATTACTTTGATGGGAGAAATATACTACATCTACTGTATACTAGAAGTGAAAAACAGCTACAGAGTCATTTTTTTGACAGATTTGTTAAAAAGAAGCAATATTGTGTGTTTTCAAATAGCTTTTTCTGATTTCTGCACCAGCTGGTTGAAAATTTCTGAAAATCACCACTTTTTTAACAGACATTTTAATTTGAATACAATGTGTGAATATTTCCATTCCTTCTTTTCTTACAAGTTCTAGCAGATGGCTAAATGAGCTCAATGACCTGTAACACATTCATCTTTGAAAACACACGGTCATGTCTACATGGGCTTCCACGGAACCAAAACACAGAGACATTCAAGTTAATTTTATCTACTTAAAAGTAGCCAGTCCAGTTTTAGCTTAAACTTTTTCTCCTCAGTTTATTTTTATCTGAATGACCCATTTTTTTATACCTGTTCAATAACAAGGTCTTAAATTGGATCTAGATTTACACTCCTAAGTAAATCTTAATGCATGCTCCCCTGTGCTTATCTATAATGAGGTTGGACAGGAATAATGACTACTAGAATTGCAACGTTGAAGGCATTCATTAACATTAGTAATCAGCAATCTTGTGTGGAAGCTTTATGCCTACAGTTGATCAGCCCTTTATTGTGAGGCGTCAAGATAGCTTGTATTCAAGCAGGAACGAACCCGCTAAGAAAGGCCATCAGGTGAGGTTTCCATGGCAGCAGTCATCCCTTTGCTGCTCCCATTTGTGGTAGAGACAATGCAGGAACAGTCAGTGTGTCACTGCTCAGTGGAGAGAAGGCTAATATTACTCCATCCCAATGTAGCGAGCAGCGTGGTGCAGCTCATTTTAAGGAGGATCAAGGTGGCTGATGAGGTGGGTTTGTGACTGTTGTCTTCCGAATGGCTCTCAGTACCTCTTGTGCTCAAAGCCTGAGCCTACGGTGTGGATGCACCAGGGACAGGCGTACAACAGCTCTACTGAATGCACAAGCAGTATTGCCAAGCAATGAATGGGCTCCCATGCTGGTCAGTGGAGAGCAGAGTGTGTGACCTGTACTCAAAGATTCTGAACTAAACAGAGATCACTGACATTCGGGAGCTCATCAGTGACTCATTGGTTGGATTTAGAAAATATTTCCTCTCTCCAGCATAAATGCATTCTAGTAAATGCCACTTCTACTTGGTTCTTGAAGTTGGCTACATAGATGCAGTTTAGAAGGTCTCCTGAAAAGTCACCTCTGTAAAGATGCTTTATAGTGCTGGGCAGTTTCATTATATCAGAGAAAATAAGTGAAAAAGAAGCACTGTCTGTTTTTTCAAGCTTTTTCCTTGGAGCTTGTTTTTCACAGAATGACCATAAAACTAAATCAAATGAAAATGAAAAACATTAGGCAATAATAGACACTCTCTACTAAGCCAGCCTGGGAGTAGATGACATCCTATTACCTTCTGCCCAACTGTCTCATCTTTTTCTTCAGTTGAGAGGAACATGGCATCCCCTGTTACCATGGGTTACAAGGCAACCCTTTATTCTTTCACAGATACCTTTGTCTTGTAAAGTTAATTCTGGCACAGAAGTATGTTGTGGAAAATAAGTGTGGAGTACAGAGATCATTTTCCATATGTGAACTATTTTGGAGAAAGGTGTTTTAATCTGTGTTTAGATTGTGCAGATTAATTTGCTGACACATGTAAATTCCTGCATGAAGTGTCCAACTGTTACAGATTTGGCTGTAATAAAAGCTTTTCTAAGGAGGAGGGAAGCTATGACAACCATGTACATTTCCAGGGTGATGGAGAATCCTTAAACAGGGATTCTGTACCTTCTGTGTGACAGGCATTTGTGGTAACAGTGTTGGGTGGACTCCTGTGTCTCTGCCCTTCAGTAGCCTATGACAGTTGATCTAGTGATGAAGAGTCTTCCTCAAACTAAGAGAAGTATCGGCAAATGAAGCAAATCATATGGACATGGAAATGCCCATCGATAATAGTCTGCGCAGGTGCTAAGTCTTCTCTAGCTGTGCTTCACTGTGAGCTTCTCTCTCAAATTGTCGAGTTAGAAAGGAAGAGATGCTCACGGGCCCTGACCTGTCCCCACTGAGCACTTTTCATGGTTAGCCTCTGTGATGTTTGCTCAGTTGTTTGGCTGCATTTGCCTTTCTTAGCTTCCACCTGCTGAAACATATGTAGTTGCTCTGCTCCCTCTGACTTCACCACTCACCACGTCAGATCTCAACACAAAAGCTATCCCTTCAGAGGGTGCAGGTGTCCATTGCAGCTGCACACAGCAAAACAACATACCTGGAATGCTTCTTCAGGCTGCACTGCAGTAAAGCTGACACTCTGTCTCTTGGGTTTGTGTACCAACAATCTCCACTGTAGCTGAATGCTAAAAATCTCTTGTCACCAGCAAACCACCGTCATTTCTTTTTCTTCACTATATGCTGAGTGTGGACTTGGCCAGAATTTTACTGATGACATGGTTTCTTTCTTTTTTTGTTTTTTTTAAAGTGTTTATCCTACCTAGAGATAAATTATTAGATCCCAAATGATACCAGGTAACTGAAAGAAAAGGGGGAGCAACCTAAAACACAGATGCTGAAGAAATTATTCTCTCAAAGAGAAGCTGAACAGTGTTTCTGGCAAACCTAAAAACTGACACACTTGCCAGATGTAGCAAAAAGAAGCAGCAGAAACACACAAATGTGTACAAAATGAAAGAAGGGCACTGCATAAAGCAGAGAGTTGGGCTTTGTAGGAAAGCCTGGAGAATCCTGAATGCTCTTTGGATAAAGAACCTGTTTGGAACAGAGGGTGCTGCAGTTTCCACACTGCAGCACAAAACAGGGGTGTGTATTCCTCATAAATATGAATGCAGCACGGAAATACCTACCTACATCAACACATGAAAATTGTCCAATTGCTCATATTATATTTATAACAAAGCAGTAGGAATGTGGGAAATCAGTCATAGTATTTTTATTTTGTTTCAGGGTGTGCTGGATTCACCACGTTACAGGAGTGTGGGTGTACCCACTTCTTGAGCACCTCAGCCCAGGTGTCAAAATAATCTTTTTTGCGGCTGTTACTGTAATAATTAACATATTCTACTTGGTGGGAGAGGTCCTGAACAACTACATCTGGGATACCCCAAAATGTGAGTATTGTTTTAGGAATATTAACTCATGAAATACGCTGTCAGGACTTGAGTATGCTCCCCTGAAAGTCAAGAAGATTTTAAGCTGGCTAAAACAAAGGAGAATGACAGAAGTTCCACTGAAATGTCTTGCTTGCTTGCTCTTAAAAGCAGCCAGATGAATAGAATGGCTGCTGAAGAGCATGATGAGCTATGAATATGTATGCTTTCTTATAATTTACAATACTAATTTAAGAGCTGTTGGCAATTACCTGAGAGGTTTATAACCTACTTGGTTTACAACCCACTTAGTAGCTGATGAACCCATTAAATGCTGATAGAATAAAGTATCATTCTGTGGGAATGCTGTAATGGTAAGCTTAGACTTAGAAATAAAAATATATTATTTTCTTATTTTCACATATTAGGTGTTTTCTGCTTATAAATCTACTCAAGGAAAATTAATATGTTCATGTCAGTAAAATAATGGGAATGAAAGATCACCTTAGTGCAGGGTAAATGTAACTGTGCAGACTCTACATCATCTACCCTGCCTATGCCACCCATTGCTGAGTAGAAGAAAGGGGAAAATAAGACAAACACAAGATTAAAAGTAGATTCCTTTAATCTATGAAAGATGTTTGCATTTATCAAATTGCCTGAAATAAGCAAACAACATTCATAATCAACACAGTGGCAAATCACAGCTGGAGTGAAATCCATGCTCCATGGGAATTCTGTCATGACATTCATTGGGCCTGTAACATGTTTGGATGCTATGAACACCCTGTATACCCTTCTGGGAAACTTAATTTGCACTGTTCAATACACTGTAAATTCACATGGTAGTTTATTGCACACACCAGTCTATTTTAACAAGTCCTCCAGTACTAGGCAGAACCTAATGCCAGAAGCTCAAAGCAGTTTTACTTGCCATTTGCTCAGATAGCACCTAGTTATAAAGTGTCTTTTTAGTTTTGCTCTAGAACCAGCAATCATTGTTCAAAGTGTTCAAGTCTGGTTTTCAGTCCTCAGTTTGATGTCACATTCACATCTGTTTAACTTATTTAAGTTAATTCAGGAAAGAACTTTCTAAAAAAGGCTGCTCAAGGAATAATTTCACTTGACCTAAGTCCTGTATGAAGAATAGCAATGTGGTGAAGAATCACATGTTCTTACCAAGCCCATGAATAAGTCAACGTTGGAAAATCTCCTTTACTGTTTCACAGTATGCATAACAAAATCCTTAGGTCTTGCTGCCCTCCAGCCTAGAGGAGCTAACGTCAGTCCGATCATTCTTCCAACCTCTTACAAAGTCCATCATGGCCTTACTGTCCTGTCCATAGTTTCCTTGATTTGGTTAAAGAATATTGATCCAAAGTCCTTTGTGGCTCAAGCACTTGGTAACCAGAAAATGCCACGAGTCACTTGCTGGTTTGCTGTGCATGAAACGCTTTTCATAAACCTAACCTGAAGTGTATGGCAGGCACACCATAAACAGCAGAGATGCAAAATAATGCCAGTCTGTTGGGAGAATATTGTTTGAAAACTGTACATTCAAAAGGGGCTTTTGAGCAGTAAGCTTGCAAATTAAAACAATCTGCCATGAGAAGATTTCTGGGGTGAGAGGGGGTTGTTGGGGTTTGAAGTTTTTTTTTTCCTTTTCCTCTGGAGATGCATTAAATAAAACCTCACTACTGACAAAATGATTTGCAGTTAGTTTTTCCAAGTTAAACCACAAACATGGTAGGCAAGGAAAAATTTGCCCTTTGTACAAGCCAGTGTCTGTCCACAGTTTTGAGGGTATCTGCATTCCTGCCAAACTATTTGATGTATCTGCAGTAGAGTGCTTCAGAAGAAAGGAAAGAAGGTCTTTTAAAAAGGCAAATAAAACAGCTCATTTAAAACTATTGGAAAAGTTCCTTCCAGCAGAAAGCAGAAGACTCAAGACTGGCTCTGGAGCAGCATTGTAAGCCCACTGTAATCTTTTGGACCTGGCCTCTTGTTTTGTTTTTTAAACCTTCAACTGTGGCTCTTCCATTACATTGGTTTGCCAGCAACACCCAGGGCCATTGTACTTGGGCTTGTGGCAATGCACAGACCCATTTGTTTCTGTGTGCTTCTTTCACCAAGGCAACTCTGCAGTTGTGCTTTCTAAGTGCAGACGAGTCTTACTCCTTCCTGTATTGGAATTAATTAACTATGTTTTTAGAGTGGCTTTCGATGTACCTGCCATCTATGTGGGTATTGCATTAGCAGGTGATCATACTTGTGTGACTGGATTTTCCTTTCAGCATTCTCAAACATTGCTTCTCTTTTGCCTTCAGTCCTCAGAAGTCTTTCTTTTCCAGCATGCAGCAGGCCTGAAAACCTCCAAAAGAAATATTTGTATTTGAGATGTCTGGCAGAGAGGGCTTAGTCAGAAGAACAATACTTTTGTCAGATACCAGTAGTAATTCGTTGTCCAGGAACAGGCATATGAAATAGCTAAATGTTTTAATTGCCAGAAAAAACACAGTCTGCTGCCCAGCCCAGACTTTGCTCAGCATAGAAAAGAGACAAGTCCTGCAGCAAGGATAAGTTCTTTAAGGAGCCCTACACTCAACTCAGCCCTCCTGATGGTACTGAAAGGCACGGCTGTTAGAAGAAGAGAGAGCCGCCATATCAATAGTAATTGATTCTTCATTCTTGTACTCTCAAAAAAGGGAGATGTACTTGCAAATATTTAAAAATCTAATGTTGAAATGGGGTGGGTGGATTGTTAAATTATTGAATTCTGAAACACAATTCTGAAAATTTGCTTTTAAATAAAGTCATCTGCTTAGCTTCAGCTATAATAACATCTGCTTTAATTTACTTGTAGGTAAGCAGAGGAGGTGAGGGAACTAACTGTTCCCAGACCCCTGCAGCAGTCAAAGGCTGAGTGTGCGGCAGGGGGTTAGGCTGATTTGAAAACTGTCTGGAGGGAGGGAGCATTGTGCAGTTCATTACTGGACAACCACTGCCATCAGGTGTGCAGATGCTCCTTTCGTTCACAGCAGGTGAGGTAACACATGCAAAAGCATGTGAGGAAGTAGGGGAGAAACAACAGCAACAGAGCGAAAAGAAAAATTAACACATTAGAAGAACCTCTCTAAGTAAACTTTACATTTTTATTCATTGAGAGATCTTTAAAAGCTGTTTTCCATGTTTTCAGGTATTGAAGAAGGAAAAGAAAAGCCGAAATTGGACTGAACAATAGAAGAAACATGGAGAATTGTTTATGGCTCCATGGAAGATTTCTTATCCCTGACAGAGGTTGGCATGGAGAGGAATCTTTTGGAAAGGAGGAAGTTTAATGGGCCCTCTGCTCAGTGCAGGGATATTTTTGGGTTTTATATGGAGGGAAAAATTATTTTAGCTAAGAATAATAATAATGTTTCAACCTCCGTTCCTATTTCTCCATGCTTGCATGTGACTTAGACATATAAGATGTATATTTATCTCCATGGCATTCTCAACATGCATTTCTTGCATCAAATAAGTCATTAAATCATTAAGTCATTACATCTTTTCACGTCCACCAAGAAGAACAATGAGTCCGTTCTCTGTATTGTTTGAGAAAAATTTAGGCAGATAGATCTAATATGGGGAAACAAAACAATCCTGTGTATTTCAAAGTACAGTGTAAAAACACAGTAGAACTTAATTGCATGAATGTATCCGAAGAATTCAGTCTGACTGAAATATTAATGTAACACGATGTAACAGCTGCCTTAAATCAGTCATGTTAAAAATTTTATCAGTCTAGTAAAATCTTATTTGCTATATTAGACTATCTGAATATGATACAACTTTTCTTAAATAGGCCTAAATAAAGATCAAAGTATCCCTGCATTTCTCTTTCTTCCTACTGATTCTTGAAATTCTAGATGGATTGATGGAATTTGAATTACACATTTGCAGGTTTTCCAGTGTCAGCTGCATAGAATACTATTTATACATGAGGATTTTTCTTCTTGTTTTCCTAGTACAAGACCTGATCCTGCATTTTCAAGTTGTAAGTTCTCACTCAGTAGATGGGCTGAGCCATTAGTGTTGTACCAGAGAGAGCATTTAAGCCTTACTTCAGGAGGGCACGTAAGCAAATGTTTAAACTATGCCTGTTTGTATTAGGAATTCAGTTGCAAAATACTAACAATCATTTAAACTTGACAGGATTCTGTTTAATTATCAGATAATCAAAAAGGAATTCTAGCAGGCAGAAAAAATGTCTAGAATTAAAATAAAGTGAATGGAATAACTTTCAGCAAGAAATTATTTATAAAAAAGTAACTTTAACATCCACATGTCTTGGTATTCACATCACATATTTATTCATTAGTGTATTTAGATGTATTTATTTTAACACATGCAGAGCACTTCAAAGATGTATAATATTAATGTGTGATTTTTATTAAAGGGATTTCCACAGAGTTTTGTTAGGAATGTTCCTGCTCTGGAACAGTTCTGAGGGAAACTGATCTCATGCAACTCGTGACATGCCTCCATGGTATTTTTTTAATGTACTTGTATTTATGTACACATTGTCATAGGCAACAGTGCAAAAGTTCAACAATGTTCTTTTTGGTTTATTTCCTTCAAAAAATGGCTTCTGTGATGATACTCTTTGTGACTGTCTGTCCTCTCAATAATTTGTAACTTGTTGATCAGAGTTGCAGAGATCTCAGAGCTAGACAAGTTCATGGAAATAAGTGGCCAGATAAAGGAGAAGGAGCTCCTCTGAGGTCCCACAGAGGGAGAGGACAGGACACACAAAACGAACATCATTTGGAAGCAAATTAGCTGCAGCCATGTGGCCTTGCCTTAGGAATATTATGTTCTGCAGGACCTGAGCTGTGTTACATACGGCAACATGGTGACTCTATCCACAATAATTAGGACTTGATCGTAATTGATGGTTGTTATTGGAGGTAGTAAGTTGTCTGTTATTTGCAACAGGCTTTCAAAACTCAGGAAGGAAAGAAAACATTGATTCAGTCATGTTTGGTGAGCTAGGAGCTGTTTAAAGTCACCGCTTCTGAAAGCTGTGGTAGCACATGAAAGTACTGGTGGACAATTAATGTGCTAAGGAATTTGGCGGTGCTTTCCAACAGCAGCAGCAGCGGTGGCAGACATTGCATTGTGAGAGATTATCAACTGCGGCTTAGGGTGGGAAGCCTGAAGCACAAACCATGATGACTTGTTTGTCATTAGAAGAACTTGCATAACTCATGCTCTGCTGTTAAGTCTAAGACATTTTTGCAAATTTTTTTTTTATTTCATGAGGATTGTTTCCTTCAGCGAATTCAGGAATTAATTCTGATTGAAAGAATGTGCTAAATAAAGACAAGAAATACCAAAATGCCACACAGCTGTACACATTCTGCTATAGCACGCTCTGAATGTCTCTTCTCTATTTGTTGCACCACTGAATATCTGAGATCTCAAAAAACAGTTGCTGTTGCTGGAAAGATTCCTCTTTCTCAGTAACTTTTGCACCTGCTCAAGATAAGTTTATCTTCTAATACCATGTCATTTTAGGTGATACTGAAAAGTAATAAGAATATAAAGAGAACAGAAACATCGGAGATCGAAATTGCATAGCTGAATCCATAGGTATGTGTCCAAGTGACAGAAGACTCCATTTCAGAGGTACAGCATAGGGACACTTAAAATTGTTTACCCTCTTTTCTGTGAATTTGTGAATATTCTTTACCTTAAAAAAAAATAGACTACCAAGCTTAGATCTCAGTTAAGCCCCTGAGGTTGGCAGTGTTAGCCAAAGGCAATATATGTGGCACAAAATGTGATGGGTTTAATTTGGTTTGAGGAAATTTATAGTATTCCAAGGAAGTTTGAACTCAATTTGTCTTCTCAGATCTCAGAAAGTTCTCCACCTCCTATGAGCTTTGAATCATCGTATTTAAAGTCAAAAACATTTTAGAGCATTAAATCCAGCCTATGATGTATGAACCATGACATAAATAACTTAGGGGCCTGTGTACCCAGAGAGCGCTCTTCTAGAATGTGTTCATTCCCTTTAGAATTACACAGTCCATCATTCTTAAGAAAGATGATGGATGAATGATGACTAAAGTAAAAGTCACTTGTAAGCATGCCAAATTTCAACCATCTTGGCTGAAATTGTCCCTGAAAGGTATTTCTCTTGGGGGAACTATTTTTTTGGTGGAAAACTTTTTGTCAGAACAAGTCATCTATTTCCAAGTGCAAGTCTTTGAGGGAAAAAAAAAAATCATGTCTGGAAAACTTTTCTCTACTTTTCTCTTGCCGTGGAACTGGGTCTTCAGAAGAAGGATAGGGTCTATGTTAGTAACGCTTCTGAATTTGTGGGGAAAATCTATTTGTCTTTGTCCAGGTTTTAAAAAAAATATGCCTGCACTTCCCTTTAGTGCACAGATAATTCTCCAAAGTGCCAACTTTAGGAATTCTCCATCTTGTGGCTGAACAGGATTTCCTATACTGTCCCTGATCTGTTGACTTTCTCCAGGCCTGACTACCCAAGACACACACCAGAATGGGGACCCCAACTTTGGTTCCCAGGTATTGTCAGTACCTCCCCAAAGCTGATGTGAATAAACCACCTAGATGAAATATGAAGGAAGCAAAGCTTTGATGAAAACCTGAGCAATGAGAATAGGTTCTGGATGGATAAACTAAGTGAAAAAACTAGCTTTTCCCTTGAGGACTGCCATAAAATTAAGTTAGTAATGTGTGTTGAGTGTGTCGTAGCTGTAATGATAAACCACATAGAAAACTCTGGGAAGAAATCATTAGTTTTGTTGTCATATAGCATGCTGTAAATAAGGCAGGCTGCCACACCTTGAACCACAAGGAAAAAAACAAAATACAGTTTCATCATTCAGTGAGCACCATCCATCATGTGTTGTGAATGAGGCATAGGAAAAAATATTGTGTGATCATCTAATTAAAGGCAATATCATAATTCATCCTCACAAGGGGCCAGATTAAGGTTGCACAGACGGCCTTAATTCTGACATTACCTCACTCTTGAATGCCTGACTTGGCAATCTTAATAATACTCTCTTAACTTAGTACAGAATATAAAAAAGGGGTGGGGATTTTTTTAAGGCTGGTTAGAAAGTCTAGCCATAGAGTTGCCATGAATTTCAGTATGACTGTATCCTCTATTTGGCTTTAGAAAGCTCATCCTCACCTTCTACTTGCATTTAGCTACCCCAAAACATATATGCAAAGTTCCCATACCACTCTGTTACAGAAGTTGCTATAATTTGCAAACTTTTGACACAATTCCAAAATTAAATTATTTTAGTTTGTGATTTAGCTTGTGTGTGATAAAACCATGGTTTGCTGTCTCTCTATAGCAACTGTGGCCTTATTTTAAAGGAAAACGACAAATACTTTCCCTGATTTTAAGTTAATTATTTGCTTCTCTGCCCATGAGTAATATTAGTTAAATTACCACAAGATCTCATCAAAGCCACTTGGACACTGTGAGTAGACTGAAAAATGGCTAACCATTCCGTAGGCTCCCATGTGGCAGTTTGTAATGACAGTGTATAAGGCATATGCTTCATAGTTCTTTTTTCCCTCTTGAATTTGCTATTCAAAGACAATTTCTAATCCTAACAACAATTTCTTCTTCACCTTTTATTTTCTATGAAGGTTGGTCAGTCAGCAGGGCTCTGATACACACTTGGGTAACCTTTGAAGACTCGGATACTGTTACACTGAACACTTGAAAGGATTTATAATCTAAAACTTGAGTTAAAGTATAGTCCTGACGAGACCATCAACCTGAGGTTAGTATCACTGAGCTAGGTTTGGTGTTCCTGCCCTGGGAGTAAAGGAGAAAGCAGTAGGAGATACATAGGTGAGGTCATCTTGGAGAAGTTATGCCACTAATCTTGTCTTTTAACGCTCCCGTGTTTCATGTGAACAGGGGCAGATGTTGGTGACGGGTATTTTCCACCTGCAGCAGCAAAAGAAAGCTCCTAATCAAAGCCTAAGGCATGTAAGTAAAAGAGGTCATCTCTGCAAGGTATCCCAGCTGCTCTGCACTGCTCCTGTGGTTCAGAGCTTCACAAGCTGCTGTAGCCAGCTGCTTAAACTAACATTACAGGTGTTCCAGGGAAGGAAGGAAACCTGGCAGTTTTATTATATATTTGAGCCATTATATTTGGCCCAACATGGTCATGTGTGTCGTAACAGTGCAGATGTCTTCAGTGTGTGATTGCAGTGTTGAACCTGGGGTTTGCACATACAACTTTGACTGTTGCAGAAGCCCCAGGAAAAAAAGCATTTGCAGGCTTGGTCAGCTTTCTGCAGTGGCAATGATCTCTCCTCCTTTTGAGGCAAGAGGAGCAAAGGGGAAATGAAATTAGCCTGGAAAGTAGAAAGCTGTTGACACCTGTTTAGAAAAGTACTTAGGCACGTGCTGAACTCAAAGCACACAAACAGATGCATTTCAGTGCAGGGGCTTTGCTGAATGAGGAGGCCAGCGGACTTGCAAGTGGGATGCTTTCTGTAGTGCTTCTAATGAGGTAATGAAATGAAAGAGCTTCTTGTACTTGGGGTGAAAATAGGTCTTTTGCACATAGTGACTTCCTCTTGCTTGTATTATCAAGTAACTCTTAAGAAGAACAGAATCATCCAATTACAGACCATAAATACCAAATATGTTTAACGTATATTCTCCAAAATAAGCCATTTTATTTTTATCAAAAGTGCACTCTGTTTTGTTCAAGTAACAGATGGAAATCAATGGATTTTAATGTAACCCAGAAGAGCAAGTTGTAGTCGTATTCCCTTAAGTGCCCCTTTCTTGATCAGACCACAGCTGTAAAGGGATTTGAACTCAACGCAGTAAATGCCAGGAAATTTGAAAGGTAGGCCACAGACTTCGTGGCCCACGAGAGGAGGTATCTGCTGTTCCTTAGAGCTGTGTAAAATGAGACAGAAGTAAAATAGCATCTTTTTCATATAATTTGTATTGTAGTTAGTCATGGTGTCCAATTTCAGCATTTTATATATAGCTTGTGTATTAAAAAGTAAACATCTACCATTAGGCTGGAGAAGTCTCTATCTCCACAGCGTGCATTCTAAATATAGAAATTGCTATGGTACAGTCAGTACTAGGACATAATATCTCTTTGCTTTTTTAATGTGCGGATGATATTCCCCCCTGTATATGTATCATGAAATAAAAGTTAAACACACACATACATACAGATATATATCTGTACACACGTACACATATACATACAGACACACATGATCTTCTGTAGGAAAAAATAATGACAGTCAGGTGTTAAATGGCAGTTACTTGCTTAACATGGAAAGATACCAGGCACTGTGAAAGGTATCATTCTTGACATGGGCAGTAATTTCATCATAGCTCCAAACTGGCAGCTCCTTGTGCTCCCACTTTTCCCCTGGGAGTACAGCTGGTGAGCTGCCAGCCATGCTGCCCATAGCAATAGAGGCAATCTGGGGCTGCAGTACTCTGCAGTACTGAATTGCTGGATGTTTCATTTTGCAGGCAGAGCAGTGCCTAGCTAGCTTGCTACATATAATCTGCTTATTTACTAGGTAAAGTAAAATAAATTGTTCTTATTTAACAATGGTTCCCAATTTGGCTTCTAAGTTTATACCTGACATAATAGGATAAAAGAGGGGGAGGTCACCCCTCTTCTGCTATTGGTATTAAGCTGCAAACCATTTTCTCTAGAGGTAGCTTAACAAAACACGAGTGTAATTAGTCATAGAGTAGGAAGAAGCAATTAAGCGCACAATACAAGAGGCAGCAAAAATTATGATAATGGTGACCTCAACTAACTGTACATAGTCTGGCCAAGAGTCACCATGAGATAAGTTATAAAGAAAGAATTTTTTGAATGTTTTTTGGAATGAGCAGCTGTGGAGTACACAGAGGCAGGGAGGGCTCTCAAACCTGGGTGAAGCTCAGGAGTTCATTGGAGACATAAACTCAGCTGAACCATTAGGCAATAGTGACCACAACATAATTACATTCACCCTAAACATTGGAGAAGAGTGATGGGGAGGACAGGAATGCAGATGCAGGGAGAGAGATATAAAAAGCTGTCACCATCTGAAGGTGACTTGCCCCCAGCAGACTTGTTACATGAAGGAGCTCCCTTGGCACAGACAGTGGGAGCTTCTGCCACCCAACAGGAACATTTTGCAGTGAGCGCTCATGAGGCAGCTGTGGGGAGCTGTGTAAGAAAGAAGACCAAGAGAAGATAAACTAACGTGGTTAGAAAAATCACCTCACTTCGGTGTAACCCACAGCTAAGTGCATCTCCAGCCCAGAGAGAAGCACTCAGTCAAAGTGGGTTTTGGTCTCTCTCTGATGAGGCCAAAGAGTTAAGCAGGATTTTGAGCCCATTCCTTGGAGAAGGAGCTACAGAGGCCAAGCCTTATACAGAAATGGTGCCATAGGCATCCTGCCAAGGACAGCACAGCGTGTAAAATCCCAGAATTGAGGAAAAAATACATAGGCATGTGACAGTATATTGTGATACTTCTGATGTCAGAACTGCTGGTGGGATAGGCATAGTTAGAGACCTATATATATAGTGGTATGATTATGTCCCAACTATTTTTTGTGTTACAGAGTTTTTGAAGGAAGCCACGATACTGAACAGGCAGTAAGCTTAGAAAGAGGTCCACTGGATGGTCTGTTACAAAGTGAAGTACCAGGCGGCTACTGCTGTCAAGGTTGGGGAAGTGGTTTTACTGCACAGTGTTGCAGCATCCTATTTGTACTGCCCCACAGCTTAGCCCTGTGTAGTGTGCAGCACTTTTCCTTCAGAGAGCTTGTGGAGTCTCCATCTCTGGAGATGTTCAAAACCTGTCTGCATGCAGTCCTGTGCAACCTATTGTAGGTGAACCTGCTTTGGCAGGTGGGTTGGACTAGATGGTCTCCTGAGGTCCCTTCCAACCCCTGTGATTCTGTGATGGAAGTCCACATAGCCCAAGCCATCCCAGGGGTTAGATGGACCTTGGCTGCAAAGACATAGAGTATTCTGCTCTGCTTGTGAACTCAGCCTCCGCATAGAGTGACATAAGTGTTGACAAGTGCCAGAGGTATGGTTGGTGTGTGAGTCTGGAGATTTCAGACTAACTCAAAGAAAAAAAAAAAAAAAAAGAAAAAAAAGTAAGCCTTTGTTTAATAGAAATTATTTCTTTAATTATGCAGATGCTGGAAGATTTCTAGTTCCTTTCAGCACTTTTACTTAAAATGTAGATTCTGCTGGATATACTTAATTTTTTAAAACCCTCTACATTTTGCAGTTTACACATTTGCATAGCGTAGGACTACTGTCAGGAACATATATCTGCAGATCTGGGGCATGAGCTGTTCTCATCATTTCAGTGGGGTGGAGAAAAGAAAACAGTTCAAAGGAGGAGGTTGGGGGAAGGGAAGCATCTCCATATTTTTTTTTAAGGAATCATAAAGACACACAGGCAAGTGTGTCAATCATGAGACATATTTCTCTCTTTAGTATTGTCAGGAATACCAAAGTTCACAGAGCACATGTGTGAGAGGGTGCTGCGCTGCCTTGGCTACATCATCTGCATGATACATGTCAGAAGATGGGAATGTTGCTATGGCAATTCTTCCCTTTCCTGAATACTAAGTTGATGAAGAAGCCAG
This sequence comes from Antrostomus carolinensis, assembly GCF_000700745.2. Lineage (NCBI taxonomy): Eukaryota > Metazoa > Chordata > Aves > Caprimulgiformes > Caprimulgidae > Antrostomus > Antrostomus carolinensis. The sequence goes on from NW_010323976.1 coordinate 55,612, forward strand.
TCCACAATCAGGCAGGCTCACTTATGAACTTGCCTGCTTGGAGATCTAAATACTATTTATAGTTTCTCTTGAAAGGAGACAACATCGTTTTCTGTCCTGGCCTTTTAAGGTCCCATACCCCAGTCCTCCTGTATTCCCAGGGTTTCTGTGATTTGGAAGCTACTAAAGGCAGAGATTTAACTGAATTTTGTGCTGAAGACTTGGGTCCCTCAGCTTGTATGGTGTCCTTCAATTTCCAACTTGCTAACAGGACAGATGGATCTTTCTGCATTTCCAGAAGTAATCTTGCTGTTCCATAAAGTTCTGGATCAGGTAATCCATAAATCTTTACTTTAAATCTGCAGAGGAGTAGCCTGTTCCCATTTACATTTTCCCCTGGCAGGACAGTGTGAGAGAGACTGGAAGCCTGTTGGTTCTCCTACCAACTTTTTAGCTGGGCAACCTTCAAACTCATCCTGTCCCTGTTTGTACTATCGAGCCTTTCCCACTGTGCCATGTGGGTACTGTGATGGGAAAGTGATGCCTTTACCACCAGCTCTCCTAATTGCACCTTTGATTTCCCTTAGAAATAATATTCTATTTTGCTTCCTGCCCTAAAATCTATATAGGGCTACTCTGTGGAACCAAAGCAACTGCCAGCTCCATTGCAGAGATGTCAAACTTCAGTAGATGCAGTGATTCCTGTATTACAGTGTTTCCCATTGTCCAGGTTGTATCATATTTTCTAGTAGTAGGCTCTGATTTCAGTTATTTTCCTTTACCTAACATTCATTTTGTAGACTGGAATATTCCCTGCTAGGAAAATTCTATGTTTTTGATTCAGGCTAAATACTGGGGTGGGGGGGAGGGGCTCAGGCACTCCAAAACTTAAGATAAGGAAAAATAGACTGTCTTGTCTATTTTAAAAGTTCCTTCAAATTAGTTGATCCCATTATTTTTATTTAGGGCTTTTTTTTCTTTTTTTTTTTTTATGTCAGGATAGATACTGCTCTAGGGAACTGTGCAGGGAGGGAGGATGTAAAAGCTTCATCTGACATGCCATAAATGATGCAGGACAGCGTAAAAAGAGAAAGAGAGGGAATCTGAAGGTTGCTCTGCATGTTCTGCTTATGTGTGTGATGCTGGGTAAGTTACTTAATTTTACCACTTCACAGTTGGCCAGTAGCTTTTTTATCGTTTTGAAATGTTTATTTAGCACCTCCCCTGGGCTTTAAAAGTACTAAAACAAATGAGTTCTGCAAAAGCAAATGAGCAAGGCAAAAGGTGTCATTGAAAATTATGGCAGTGTATATACCAAATCACTCCAATACCCACCTCAAACAGAGAATGTACCCAGTATATGGATTGGAGTGATCTACCAAACTCTCTCAGAGAAGTCATAGGTTGGTGTAGATGAAGAGGCATCTACAAATACAGGACATCTTTGGGAGCTGCAGGAGCAGGTGCTCTCCAGAGAAATGTACCTTTCTGATGTAGTATTCATTTGTTCTCTGTAGGAATGAGAAATAAATGGAAGTATTTCAAATTTAAGGCTTAACTCTGACATGCATATGCAGGCATAATTTAGACCCCCCCTAAAAAAAAATCTCACTGACTTCATTGTTTATTTTGTGTCGGGTTTCTACTGCACTCAAAGAGAGCATTGCTCAGTCCAGCTGGTCTGAGGTTCTTGATACCCATCTGACCCAGAGGCAGAGCTTCAAACCACAGTGGCCAGTAAAGAGACGTCAAAAGTTTCCACAGTGCAAAGGAGACAGGAGTGAAAAGGATTTACTCCTTTAGCGGGATTAGCACATCGAGGACGCTTAGCAGTTTGCAGCCACCCAGACCTAGGATTGTTAAACTGTGCTCTTTCTTCTTTCTTTTCCATCTGAGCTCATTTTATTTCCAGAGATTTAAAGGACGAACTTGAGAAGCCACCCCTGCTGCAGGTACTTTCTGAGTGAGCAGGCCAAGAAAAACAGCAGATGAAGATAACTTTCCTACAGTGTTCTGCACCAGCTAGAAAAGATGATGAGCTGCGGCAGAAAATTTGCTGACATTTTCAGTATACAGCTCGGCTCACCCTGCTGAAGGGGGACCAGCATACGCTGCTTTTTGATGGGCAGCCTCACCATGCCTCTGGGTCATAATGTTGTGCTGCAGCTTACCCAGAGCAGGTGTGGTTGTCACACCTGGAAGGATGGAAAAGATTAGATTTCTTTGTTCAAAAAAGTGGCTTTTACCTCCTGCTGCCAAAAGCTGTCCGTGACTGCGAAACATTGCCTGAGACGTGACCATAAGAGCTTCCATGTCCATGCTGTTTGCAGGCTGCCTGCCTCTAGTGACCCTGGCACGACCCCTTCGCTTTTCTCGCCAAAGATGAGAATCTCTTGCCCACCCCTGGAAGAGCTCCTCAGCATTCATGGCCGTGGAAAACCACAAGAGCTGGAGCAAAATTAGGTTTATTCAGAAAGAGGGTGTGAATCCAATTAGAGCAAAATAAACAGTCTACATGACACATTTCTTTCTCACCTCTGCAGAAGCTAATCTAGCTAACCCCTTTGTGTTGTAACAGGAAAATAATCGATACCTTACAACTCCGCAGCCAGTATCGGAGGAGGCGGGCAGCAAACACCAGCTGTCCGGGCCTCCAGCCCATCCAGCTCGGCGTTGGTTGCTGTGAGCCAGCAGCTGCCTCTGGTGTGTCCTCAAACTTTCTGCCACGGTGCCTACACACAAGCACTGACTTGGGAACACATCTCATTTTCTTATTCCCAAATAAGCATTCTGCTTTGCTGCCATGATGTGAGTTTCCTAAATAAGAAGATGTTCTGGGAAAAAGATCTTCCTGTGTGTTTTTGAGAGGAGACAGTCATTTCTCTCGGCAAGCGTGGTGTTCGCACAGGCTGCACTGACATCCTGTGGCTCGATTTCCCTGCCTGGAAGGAGCACAAAGGGATGGCTTCACCCCCATCGCCTGTCCCCTCGCGTCCCCTCTGTGCACCCTGCAGGTCACTGATGCCCCATCCAAACCCTCTGGGAGGGGAAGGGGCACCTGCCCCCCGTGCTAGCTCCAGCATCTGCTCCTGCCCACTGTGCCAGGCTGGTGGACACAGGACCTGATCTCACCACAGCCACCACTCGCCCAGACACAGCCAAGCCCAGGGATCAAGTGACCATCCCATCCTGTCCCCCCCACTTTTTCGGCATCCCCTGAATCACTGCCCACAGCAGCAGGGCTGGGTGAGGATGAGCTGTGGTGACCCATCACTGGGTGGGGTGTTGCTGGAAGGGCAGCAGCTTTTTTAATGGAAAACTGATGAAAATCCCTTACTCCCCCAACCTCTGCCTGCTGGGACTCCAGGTAGAGCCTGGACGGCACTCACCGCACGCTGTCACAGCACAGAGCCCTGGCACAGGGCACCCAGGGTCTGCGGCGAGCTGCGTCCCCCAGCCTGGGCTCAGACACGGCGTGAAATAGCACCCAGCCCCATCAGAAGTCGAGTTTAATTTTACATTCCCCTGGGGAACAGCACTAATCTGTAACTTTTTAGGCATCACTTGATCAGCTGAATAACAGCTATTAGCTTTGGACTCTAGGCATTTTTATGAGATATTAGTTCCAGGGCTTGTGGTTTGGCATAGAAAGCATATTATTCACACACAAAACAACTGCATTAAAATAACATTAGGAATCTGGCTTAAACTGACAAAACCTAGGAAACTCAGAATTAAGGCTGAAAGTATGTCCTTAACTCACCCACCACGTGCCTGGTAGGGCAGCTAGGCCGGCACATCGGGCTGGCTGCTCATGGCCCCTGTCACCTCCGGCTGAGCCATGATCCCCTCCCGCTTCTAGGGAGGAAACAGGGCTGCACCTTGACCACCGTCCCACCAGCCCTGGGGAGAACCACCCGTCCGTGTGCCGCAGAGTCCTTGTCTGGTCAGACGTTTGGGACTTAAATGTAATGCAGCTCCTTCCTGTGTGTCTCTACTCACCGAGCTGGGTTTCCTCCTGTGTCACCAGCATCACCGTCGTCAGAGCAAAAATTGCTAAGAAAGCAACGCAGCCTGAGGAGAAATTTGTCCAGCATGTGGTTGGGAGTGAGACATGAGCTGGATGAGCAAATCCACGTGGTGCTTGGCTTTGACCTGCCCTTGGTTTGCTCTGATTGATTAAAGTACCACAGGCGGAATGAAATGCAGCCGGGGCAGTGACTGCCGGCTCGCGCCAGGGACAGCGCTCAGCTGCCGAGGTTGGCTGGAGGTAACGCCAGCCCCGAGAGAAGCAGACGGGCCTTTCTGAAACCCGCCGGGGGAAAATCCTTGGGCCAGAAAACACCTTCACTTTGTGGATCACCTTACTGCGGAGGGGACCAAGGCAAGAAGCAACACGGGGACACGGGTTGCTGTCACCAGAGCTGAAGGGAGGAGGGGAACTCATGCACAAGCTGTGCTGAAGAGCTCCCCTTTCACAGGGCCTTTGCTCAGAGGAAGCCACATCAAGAAATTTGTGTCCTAGCATCCAGTGACTGAAAAACAGAGGAAGGTCCCTAAAAGGGTCATGTGGCGGATCAAAAAGCAGCATTGCTGGGGGCATTCCTAAACATCTGCTGTGCTCTCCTTTTCTCCCAAAGCCCTGCCCTTGGTCATGAGACACAAACACAAAAATGCTCAAAGGTGATCTCAGCTGCAGCATGGTCTCTGCAAAAGCAAGCAAACAAAAGCAGCAGCCTCCAGGGTATCACAGCTCACATGCTGCAAGAGAAGAATCACCCCAGGCCCCTAGGAAGGACCAATCTGCTCACTGCTGGTGACAGAATGGCATGGCTCCTTTTAAGGTGTTTTTTTTTCCCCTCTGTGGCAAAGTATTTGCCTCCAGGTTGCAGTTAAATCAGCTCCTCTAAAAGCATGTTTGAAATGAACTTCACTTCTGCTCTACCCATTCCTTTTATTTATGAGCTCTGCCATTTTGTAGGAACAACCCAAAATGTTCATGCACAAGGCATCTCTCAAGGATAAAACACATCCAAGAAAAAAACCTAAACAACTGAAGGTAGCAGCCAAAAAATAATGTGTTCAAATTGCAAGGATGTCACGCTGCTCAGTAAAAAGGGGTGCACCTTAACTGTATTGGGTGTGATTTTTTCCTCTCAGTGAGGTGAGAAAGATGTTTGCTATTTCCAACTTGGAAGCAAAACAAATAGAATAATTAGTTCCTTTCCCAGCCAAGGCAAATGCAGCTGAACTTAGCTCTGTGCTTTTTACTTGTGTGCCATAAACCAACACATTCCCTCGCTGGCTGGTGCAGTCACAAACACAGTACTGCACCTAGAAGAAAATTTGTGTTTCAGGTCAGAATTGAGACATTCTGGTGATAAGATGAAGGATGCTTGTTCTGGGGACCTCCTGGCCCAGAAATGCTGTAGCTAAATTTACCATAGAATAATTCAAGTTTAAGTCTTAGGAAGTCTTTTAATGAAAAATAAATGTTTTGCTTGTTGTGGAAGCATTCTCTAAACATAATTTGGGTCCCCAGCATCAAGCTTCCTTGGTTTTCTTTTGAAGTTGCTGAGCCTTTCTGTGTCTCTCAGAGTGCAGCTGGCACCACAGGTCCTCACTGCTTCTGAAAGACAGGTCTGAAATGAGTGAGCACCGCATGCTGTAGGGTCTGTGTCCACAATGTGCAAGTGATGACCCTGTGTGAATAGACCCTAATCCTCTCATGTGTGCTGTGCTTCCTAAAGAAAAAAACAAAACTCAGCCTAAAAATAGCAAATCGCAAAATCTCCTCCATATTGAGCCCACCTTGTGCCACAGGGCCAACGTGACCTGCTACAGAGCAAACGCCTGTGCCTTCCACTTCCCGCCGCCGCAAGGTGCTGCACGGTACCTCCCCTGCACGTGAGCATACGCTCGTCCCTTGGATTTCATGAGACAGGCGTTCGAAGCTGTGCCAGTGGGTATTTGCAGGGTGGAAAGTACATGCAGATGTATACTATATGCAGTGCATTTAGAGAAAATGATAGAAAATAGGTCTGGATGGGTTTTCAGAGGCCACCTGGAAGGATCTGTTATCTTGCCTGTGCATGTTTGCAATCCCCATAATTTTTTACTAGGAAATGAAAAGAGGTTGAGACTCCAGGTGTGTGCATCTTATTAAGCACACTGTGCCCCTTTAAAATATGGCTTGAATGGCAGGTGATTGTTTCCATATGAAGGAAGGCTTAAGAATGACTGACAAGATCTGCTTTTGCAGCTCTTATTTCCGCCAATCAAATTACTGAGGACAAGAGTGAACAGTGCATATTTAGAAAATGTATTTTTAAAGTTGGGCTTTGACTGAACAGTAACTTCATGAGAAAGAGAAGCCGCCCCTTCCCAACTAGCTGTGACTGAAATACAGCAATGAAACTGGGGGGGAAATAAAGAATAATAATAAAAAAAGGTATAACAGAGAAACAAAGCTATAAAACAAAAAGGCAGTTTTGCCATACATGCATCAGCACCCCACACCCTCTTCTCAGCCTTGGGATCAAAGCTGGGTGCTCATATCTGGGGGCTCCAGTTAACCCTTTCCTCCCACCCTGGCTACCACCCACATCTCAGCTCTTCATCCGTTCCCTCCCTCTTCATCTGCTCTTGCTGCCAGGTGGTCTGGCATTCCCTTATCAGGGCCTCAAAGGACTCCGCAGTATGGGGGATTGGAAAAACAAACCAAATTCTCCTCCTGAGCCAGGCAGGTATTTCCCCAGGTGCCTGTCCTCATTATGGAGATTGCTTTGGGAGCTGGATCCAGCTGGCAAAGGTTTTTCATTAGGGTGGCAAGGCTGAAAACTTGAAGCTGGAGGGAAACTATGTAGTTGTGGGGTAGAGGTGGCTTTGAGGCTGAGGTTAAAGAGGTGGTGGTGAGACTTTTTATTTTATGTTTATTATTTTAGCATTGTGGGATTCTGGTAGTTATGGAAGTGGTAGCACATTCTGGCTGTGCTCAGGTTTGTTTGGATTTCACACTCCCTTCTCCCCCCACAAAAAAAAAATCTCCCCTGCTGTAAAGGTGTTATAACCTTGTAAGTTTTAAATTTTGACTAGTTCTAGCATAGACTTGGGACAGGAAAAAAGCCTTGTTTAGGGCTGCTTGAGTCTGGATTTTGTGCAGTGTGTGGGAGTTGTGCTCCAGCTATTTTTCTAGTAAGTATATGAGGAAAGGCAGGGAGAGTGGGCAGAGCTCAGACTCTGCTTATTTTTGTGCTAGCAAACAGCATGGCTCTGGCAGGGAAAAAAGGATTTAAAGTGTTGAGCTGACATGTTAAAGCCATGGGCAGCATTTTTTCTCTTAGAAATATCGCAGATGTATGAGAAGGTGGTTAAGAACATGGGCTGCTGCTGCTACTGCCCTTTAGACTGGAAAAAGTAGATACCAACAGAATAAAAATAGGAGAAAGAAACTAGATACAGGACAATTGCAGGAGCTTTAAGGGTCTTGGAGTCCTTGTGTTTCTGGTCTGCCAGCCCTGCAGAAGCTCTGTCTCATTTAATGTGGCTAGCCAGGCCCTTATGTGACAGCCAACCTGTGTGGCTGCTAAGAAGCTTTGACAAAACACAATTTATGTGGCTGGTTATAAGCTCTGCAGCGCTCTTACAACGACACAATATTTACTCATTGGAATTGTTGGGCCAGCTGGACCATTATATGTACAGCCATATGCCTTCCCAGAAGTGGGTAAGGCGTGTGTTTGCATGTCCAAGGAAGCTTTGCTTGGACAGCAACTCCAGTGTGATTGCTTCAGTGGCTTCTCTCCCCCTTGACTTTGTGTACAGAAGGAGAGGTGTTCCATGTAACTCAGCCAAAAATCACCAAACTCCGCTCTACATAAGTTTCAAGGGATCAGTAAGTAACAGCCGCACTTATTTGGTGATAAATGCTAATAAACACTAGCTGAGGTAGCTATCATCTGTTAAGACAACATCCTTGTGTCCGTTGGCTCCTCTTGGCTCTTATTCTGCTCTGTGCACTGGTGGCATCTGCCACATCCAGTGTTGTCTGGGTGCCAGCTGACCACATGATCTTGCTATCCGATCACCTTTCAGTGATAAATACTGTATCTGCTGCTGGTTGCATATGGCAGGTCAGTAGCATCACCTGGTTCCATGTGGTGAATCTGCCTTGCAGCTTGCCTGCTGAATGTACCCGAGAAGAGGAGACTTAAGAAAGAAGGTGGGGGAAACCCACACACAAGTGAAATAATATTGAGGAAAAACTAGAGGAGTCTTTCAGCCCTCAGTTCTGTAGCCTAGTTCATCTGAGGGCACAGGAAAGCTGGGCAAACACAGATGAACTACCAAACTTCAAAATTAGCCCACCTCATCCATCCCTATTTCCTTCCATTGTGGAGAGGTTGAAAATCTCCATGAAGAAAAATTATGATTGTTGAGTCACTCCAAAAGCTGCGATCCTGGCTGCCTGCCCCTGCCAGCCTGCTACGCGACTTGTGTGCGAACGTTTGGATTTCAGGGATGGGAAACGAATGTCAGGCTGTACTCTCCATGCACCATTGAGCTGTGCTTATGGTCGCTCTTGGCAGCTCCAAATGATTAAACAGATAAAACCATCAGTCTTTTTATTTCCAAATACTAACCTAACTGCTAATAAAGCCCAACCCATGTCATCCTTATGGACTCTGCAGAGCTGAGTCACATTAAAAACAGGCTCTCAATGCTGGAAAAAGCCTTGTACTTCTTTCCTGTACTGAGAGGCAATACCCCTGTGTGCAGAGCCTGCCTCCAAGAGATCTGCCTTAGGCTGTAGCGCAAGAGCTGCGTGGAGAAGCTGGCAGAGCTGGGCTATAACTGCCGTGGGGGCAAGGAGGCTGTGACCTGTATGCTTCAGTGTGGGTGCAGTGGGCTGCTGTGCTGGTGCCTTGGATGGCTGGCTGCATCCCTGCCCCTTCTGCTCTCCCTCTCAGGACTCCACAGGGATCTCCTCTCAGCCCCCAGGGTGGGTGGGGAAGGTTTGTCAGGCCCCGAGGCAGAGGAAAGGGAATGATTCTCCCTTTCAGTGGACTTTGCCCTCAGTGTCTGAAGATATTTTTCCCAAAATATCTCCAGTGAAACTGGAGGGCTTTTGTAAATTCATTATGTCACAGAGGAATCTGTTTAATCAGCTGCCTTTCCCTGGAGGCACTTTACACTTAATGAGACATGATGGAAGGAATCAAAATTAGTTTACACGAGTTTAGCCTCAAACCTCCCAGCTGATGTGCTACTGAGCACGCTGTAATTTACGGTAGCAAATGGAGACACTGGGCAGTTCTTGCCCTGTCTGCGTGGGTCAGTGGCAGAGGCAAGACGTGAAGCCTTGAGCTCTGCACTGCATCGTTCCTTTCCTAGGTGCTACCACGATGAATAGCAAAAGTCTTCATGTTACCAGGAGCCTGATCCATGCTCCTGGTTCAACTTGGCAAGTGCTCCTTCTCCCCAGCGTGGTTTGCCAGTTATGCAGTGAGGCATATCCTAGTTTAGCTTATTTATATATGAATACACTAATGCAAAAAGCAGCCAAATGAGAAACATTGAACGTATGTGAGAAGGGCACCAGGAACTTTGCGAACTAGGTAAATAGTGGGACCATAGAGCTGGAATATGGAATAGTTTCAACTTTAGGTTCAAAAACCATTATAAAAAAGCTTCCCATGTAAACTTAAGGTAGCAAGAAAGGGCACTTAGCTGTTTTCTCTGCTTGTTCACTATCCCCAGTCTTTTCAAATGGCTTGTACCCTGGCTTCATAGCATGATGGGACAGGCTGATGTAGCAGCAGCTTTCCCACTAGCAGGTTACGTGTAGAGGTGCAGGGTCCTCAGGAAAGATTGCTCTGAAGGACTCTCTGTGGACCTGTGCACAATGTTGTATCCTTAGAAACATGCAAAGTATTTTATTACTGTAAAATGATTCCAAATACCAGTATTCCATTAGCCTTCACCTTTTAGCCTTTTTTTTTTTTTAAGTAAATAAAGACTAAATTATTTGGAAGCGGATTTTCCTGTAGTTTAATTGCTGTGCTAGCAACAGCCGAGTGTTTTCCATACAGCAGGGGATCAACATACTCTCTTGGGAGGGGAGGGTGGTTTGTTCTGTCCTCTCAAGCGACAGCCACTGGAGCCAGTGCTTGCTGCAGAAACAAGCTTGTGATACCGCCCTAGGAGGGGACCAGCACCCTTTGCCCATCAAGCAGCTTTGAAAGAGGTAGCCAAAAGTGAAAACCTTTGAACTGGCTGGCTATTCCTTGACCCTCTCTGGGTGCCTGCAATCTTAACGTAGAGCTGCTGTATATTATGAAGAAGATACTGTCCAAAATCACACCCCAGAGTCATGTTTGCTGAAAGAAGTGCAATTTTGCAAGGGTGAATCTATTAATTTACCTGCCAAAGCAGCCATGGTAAATATTTTCTCTGTGGAGTTCTATTAAAAACTAATGCTTTATTACTCATGTATAGCTCATCATACACTTCTGTGTAATTATGCATCTTGGATGTAGATATTTACATTTTGATATGGCTAAAACATATAGTTTGTGTAACTTTATAAGATATATAGCTTGGACTAAAAATAGCATTTTCTCACACAGATGAGATGTAATGGATAGTAAAGTAGATGTACATTCATCACATTTATTTTACTTTCAGCTGCTATAATTGATAGTCTATGTAATGTGCACATATGAGGTTTTTTAATATAAATATGGGTTTGTGAGAGTGCCACTTACCATCAGTCTGTATCACATTATTTAGAGATTAGTTAGAGATTATTTATGGGCTGTTGGTATCTCCACTTTTTTTTTTTGTTGTTGTTGTTGTTAAAGTTTAAAAGGACCGAAGGGGAAAACACAATTTAGCATGGAATTGATTTTACATCAGCCGGTTTTACATGAAATGCTATTGCAGTATTACAAAATTGCTTTGTCATCTTGGTGTTAAGTTGCATTATGTTCTGCAGCTTTGGCTCATGTATTAATCCTTCAGCAGTGCACGCTTAATTGTTCAGCAAATGACACAACATGTGAAGAAATAATACCTATGATGCGATTTGTATCTCTCCAGGCAAAGACACAGAGAACTGGATCAGCTGCCTTCACTTATTATACTGCGACACAGAAACAGCCACAGGACCTGAAAACTGGCCAGTTAGGATGGATAAACAAAAGGTAGGTCTGCTCTGTCAGTCAAGCACAGGTCTGAATTGCTCTTAAAACTGAATATGTGCATGGTGTACTAACATACACGTGCTGTGGCAGAGAGGACCTTGGAGGCTCTGACCTCATGTATGGTGGGCAGATCAAGTGCAGTGTGATCACCGGAGCCCAGCTTGGTTGCTGTGCACTCACTGTAGGGAACAGGGGTGCACAGCCAAATAAATACAGTCTGACTGCAGTGGGATATAGATATATTGAGCCAGCAGGACTTCTAGGGACAGAGGGAAGGGGAGGGTGAGTATAGAGAAGTGATTTTTACAGCTGGTGGGGTTTCCTACTATGAGTCTACCTGAAGTAGTGAAGCTTCCTGCCAAGACAAGCATCAGTTCACTGGTTTCTAGAAAGTGGCTAGAAGAGGTGGAGAGCAGAGTCTAGTAGACATAGTTTTTAACAGCTAGGTCTCCCACAGCAGGAAGATTGCATCCAGTCCAATCCCAAGCTTTGGCATGCCAGGCTTTGAGTCTCCCCAGATAGAGCATGTATTAAAGAGAACTACTGCAAAGATCAAGTGAAAAACCTGGACTATGTAGATTGTGTGGCTCATTATGATTACATCTCCTTGTGCCTTGCTCTCTACCTTGAAGGGCAAAGGGTAGAGAACTTCTAGTGTGACCTGCTGTGGAGGGTAGAACCTGTTCAGTCCATTGCCCCTTCAGCCTCCAGAAATAGCTGAAGAGCATAAACCTGGTGTCCACCATGTTCTGTGGGTGCATGGGTCACTTTCTTAATTAGTTCAAACTCACAGTATTTATTTTTCCTCCCACTTCACTACACCCATTTCTCTTGCCTTTTCCCAAAGTAATTAGTTTAAAAACAAACATGTTTTTAGCAAAAGGAAGTTAGAAGATAAATGTCTTGGAAATAGGGCAGTTTTCTTTCCTCGTTAGGAAAACAGGCTCCCATGTGTGTCCTACACATTTCACAGGATCAAGGCTTTAATGATGTTGCATATTAGCATTTCACATTTGTGTCACTTTGACTTGCCATATCTTTCATGTTTACTTGAATTTTTCCTTTCTGTGCCATTTTTTTCCTATTCCCTTCTATTTCTGATCTTTTTTCTTTTGTGAGGAAGAAGATAAGCGCACTCTATAGGCCAAACTGAAATATCACTTGGATATTTCATAATTGCAGGAAACACTATCCCTGGAGGGTGCTGCTTGGAAAGTGTTAAAGCAACAGTAGCCTCACTCTGCCAAGATGCTACGTGGTTGAGTCCTCACACACAGGATAGCTCAGCTGTCTGTAAGAGGGTTCTTAAGTTCATTCACAAGTTCAAACCTTGTGTGCCATCTACACAGCTGATGACATTGATACTGTGTGGCTGCAGGCTATGTTCTGGAGATCTCTGAAGAGAAAAGTCCAGGCATGCGCACCACCTTAATGTGTGTCCAAGGTGGTCTGGATGAGTTGAGCATGGGCAGACTATGTTTCAGCCCCATTAGCATGTGCAGCAAGGCCTAGTTTTCATCTGTAGAGTGTGGCTGGCCCAAAGTACCCACAAGATACACAGCAGATTTAAAAGATGATGGTATAGAAAGAAGGTTGGAGGGCTGGATCACAGAACTTGCTTTGCTCTTCACCTCGTGGTGCTTTTGGACATAACAGGGCTTAAAAACCCTTCCAGGTTCCTTGCCTCAGTTTGGGAGAGTCTTTGAATCCCACCGAGAATTCTTTATGCTGATGATTTTGTTGATTAATCTGCTCAGGTCCCAAATGTTACTGTTCTAATTTATCAAGCTGCATGGTTATGAAGAAGCAATATAGTGAGGGCCTCTTGTTTAATGGGACTCAGTTGCACAACTGCATTGTACTTACATGTCTATGGGAAGCAAAAGTGGAGAATCCTTTGCTTACAAAATGGTGGAAAAACAGAAATTAAGAGCCATGAGGAAATGTCTGGGAACTGCTGGCAGTACAGTTCAGGAAGGAAAACACAGGGTGTTATGCGATTCCTGTACGTGGTCCATCTGTTGTACAAGATACAAACCCTGTGGACCTTAAGGATGTGTCTTTTGAGTTTTAAAATCCTGTAACTAATCTGAGTCATTTGCACGGCTGAACAGACTCCAGGTCTCTTAAATAAATTGGAAATACCTATAATTCTGGAGGAAATTGGAGAACAGTTAGGTAGTCCCATAGCAGAGGAAGAAATAAAAAGGAGTCATAAAACCTCTGGTCTCTGGGAAAGCTCTGGGTGAAGATGACTTTCTAATAGAATTTTCTAACCTTTTTCAGTCTTACTTGGCTCCTGTCATACGGAAAAATTTTCAAACGGCCAAAGCAAAAGGGTTCCATTTCAGCATTAATTGCAGTGTTGGGTTTTCTTAACTCTCTTTCCTAGGAAATAACTCACTGATGCACCATTTGCAATAATTAAATTACAGGCCAATTCTCTTGACTAATGTGACTCAGAAGACACAGGTTAAAATAGCATCTACAAAATGTCTGAACATACCTTATGGACAAGAACTTAGCATATATCTTGAGGTTCACATTAATCAGAAAGCTGCTACAGAGTCTATAGGCCTGTTATTATAATTTGCTATTTTTAAAATTCTCTGAAGTAATCAGAAAATCAAACAGCTCAACATCCCTAAAGAGAGCTGCTTCCCACCCACCAGCAGTGGCTGACTTCACTGTTGACATAAAAACCATTAAGCTCTCAGTCTAGTATTCTGCCATGTAATTGTATCCTTAATTTTGGCCTTGTTGAGAGTCTGCTGGAAAACTGAGCTTGTGTGTCCTCATTAGAAGCAATTCATATGTAAATCATTTAAGATTTTTTTTTTTTTCTTTAACTTAAAGAAAGCAAGCGTCCCTGTGACTCAGACATTCTACAGCCTCTTGCTCCTCTTGTGGCTCCTGTGTGGCTGTGACTCTTGGCAATCTGATGCAGAGTGAGGGGGTTGTAGGCCACACTCTCAGCTTCTCTCATCTTAGCTGCTGGAGAAAGCACCAGTCAAGAAACTTTACCTTTTGCAAACCTTGTTTAGTCATTGAAAGGATGTGAGGTGCAACTATGCTACCTTCTACCTGCTTATGCCTGGCTTATAACCATGGAAGGTGCTTTCCCTCTCTTCAGTCAATAGTAGCCATCTAGTTATCAACTTTTCTGCATATTGGAAGGCTTAATTTTTGCTCTTTTACATGCTGAAGTAGCAGCTGAAGTGGCAACTTAGCAGTAGTGAAATGACATCCCATCCTAGTGTCAAAATAGAATGACTTTGAAAAAACATTAAATAAAAACTAAGATGAGTTCTCTGGAAGAACTAAGAGTACAACTTTGATAAAGTTTGGGCACCTATGTCTTGTATTTCTGGAGTTGGCAATGGAAGTTATCATAAGTATGCTATTGGAAGTGTTGACAGCAATTTGAAGGTGTAAAGGAATATTGCGTCTTTATCATGATGTCTGTGCTTTTGACTTGGATGAGCTGAGTCCCTTCACACTCTTAACTGTTCCTAAAATATAATGTCTGAGGTATTCGGCTCTAAGAAAGCTGAGTCTTTGTTGCTCATGAATAAATTTCAAACTATTGCTGAAGGTGTTTGGAGCTTCCCTTTGGCACTTTTTTATTGTAGATACATAAAAATGTAGACAAGTGGGACTAGGTAGCAGATGATGAAACTCAAGCTGATTAAAAACTGTTTGTCAAAACCCTCTATTTTTTTTCTTGTATAAAGAACTCTACATGGAAAGGTAGAGGGAAAAAAATAAAGGTAGAGTCCAAGGTAATCTGAGAGGCAGGTAATTGTTTATTGTTCATTAACTGTCCAGTTCATTGCAAAAACAATCTTATAGCTGCTAGGTATCTGACCTTCTGCCCAGAAAATGTGCAAAAGCACAGCTGGCCCTGTCTGGGCTGGCAATCGGCTTTAAAACTAATGGCAAAGACTTATTTCAAGAGAGTATTTAGCTTTAAAAAATGAATAGAGGCTGCATGTTCCAAATGTCATCTGCCAATTTAACAAATGGCAACTATATACACATCTTAATGCCAGATTGCTGTTTCATTAGGCTCTTTGTGGGTTATTCCTCCTTGGTAGCTGGCGTTACTCAAGCTGGAGCAGCAGAAATGCAGGAGGGCAGAGGCTCCTCACCGCTGCTGCTCCTCAGCTCCATTGCACAGCTCCTCACTGCTTCTGGGGGGCAGCAGGAGGGAAAAGAGGGCGCACAGTGAAAAAATGCCGGATGAGATCAATAGGCAGGCACATTTATCGGTACAGCTGGGTTGAGCTTGGCACAGGCTGAGGCAAAGATATCTTGGAATTAGGTTTGTAACAACAGCCTTGGCGCACAGGCAGCACTGATGGCTGCTGTACAATTGACGGTGCTCTCAAGTCTGAATGGACAGGCAGGTGGTTCCAGATGGGAGTGCTCTGTGGCTCTGCTACAGGGTATGACGAAGACCTGCAGGAACAAACTGAATAAACTTTCAGTACAACAAAGAGAAGTGAGTGAGCATTGAGGAAACAGCAATGGCACAGGGTTAAGGGAAAGATGGAAAAGGGATGAGTCTGAGCTGCTTCCACTTGGCCCAGCTCCAACCCATTGCAATGGCCTTCCCTCACTGCCCTCCGTGGCACTGCACCCCTGTCAGGACTCTGTAGATCCACAGGTTGAACCTCCTCGAGCTGCAGCTGCCCACACCAACATTGCCAGCTCTTCCCTGTGGTGGAAATGCTACTGAAGTGCCCACCACTGTAAGTAATCAAGGTTTTGTTAGGTCCATGGCCGAGAGCTTTCAGCACTCCCCATTGTCACTGGCAGCTTGAGCATCCTGACAGGATGAACGTATTTCAGTACCAAAAAGTGCACTAACCAGGTAGAGCTTTGAATGATTCATTCAGGCTGGTGCTGACAGTACAAGTGCTGCACAGTATGACTGGAAAGAAGTTGCAGAGGATGAGAAAATTAATTTCTTTTAAAAAATCGAGTATTTGCTGTCTCCAGGGTCAGGTTTAGGCTGGACACTATGTAAGCGGATGGTTTCCTTGCTGGAGTACCAAAAAGTGCACTAACCAGGTAGAGCTTTGAATGATTCATTCAGGCTGGTGCTGACAGTACAAGTGCTGCACAGTATGACTGGAAAGAAGTTGCAGAGGATGAGAAAATTAATTTCTTTTAAAAAATCGAGTATTTGCTGTCTCCAGGGTCAGGTTTAGGCTGGACACTATGTAAGCGGATGGTTTCCTTGCTGGAGAGCTCTGAGTGTACGGGTGAGGGCAGAGCACAGGGGGGCAGCTAGGTAATTTTGTTCCCAGGCTAAACTGACCTCATTTGCTTGTACCATGGCATTCAGGGGAGTTCCTGCTGTGATTTCTAAACCACAGGTAACATGAACCACTCTCCCTCTACCCCACAGCACTCCTGCTAGGAAGCTGCTTCTCCTCAGGGGAGTCTCCCTGCTGGAGGGTGAAGGGCTCAGTAAACGAGCTGCTGCAGTCAGCACCTCGCTGGAGGCTTTTGGGAAGGGAAAACTGCACTGGGTCCTCACAAAGTGCTGGCACTTGTGCCGACACGTCTGTGCAGAGGGGGTCTGCTGGGGAGTTAGGAGCAGAGTTTACCATGAGTCCAGTCTCCTACAACCTTTTTTCCTGCTCAAATTTGTCAAGATTTTTTTATTTATTTATTTTTATTTTTTTTTCAAGAAAAGGAAGGTTTGCAGGGAGATGGTATATACAAACATGTACTTCCTTATTTTTGTTTTACTTCCATTAGGTGTGTGGAAAAAGCTGGTAAGCTTTTGAGCTCAGTGTCCCCACAGCTGGTTGTTGAAAAGCTTGCCCGTTTTTTCCGACTGTATCATTTGGCTTAATAAAAGATATTGCCTCTCCCTACAAATCTTGTTTCTCTTGCACAATGTGGCTGCACAGATAATGGCAGTTGTTTATATGCTCACAAATAAACGCGACTGTAATGGCCACCTCTCAGACTTCAAAAGAGAAGGTAGGAATCAAAGCCATAGGGAGTGTCAATTTTTATTACACTGTCTCCTTGAACACAGAGAAAGCTCTGAAGGTTAAAGTGCCACAACAAACCTTCCCCTGTATGTAAATGTGAAATCCTGGCACCACAAAAATCAGTGGCCAGGCAATCTCCCCCCCAAGAGCACTACAGTCTGAGTCACTTCTTAATTTCAGAAGCTGTCCCTGCTTTATCCAGCAATGGGCATGGCCCCCACAAGTGCCACGGCAGCTGAGGCTGGTGAGTGCAACCATAGCTGAGGTCAGTGCATCGCTCCTCAGCCAGAAAGTAGCAACCAGCCCAAGTCACTGCCCCTGGGAAGGGCAGAGTTAATTATAACATGCTAAATGTTCAGGTCTACGCAGCTCTTCACTTTATTTTATACACCACTTCCCCCAATCCCTGTTTTTTTAAAATCACACAGACTTTTTAAAAGACAAAAGGAAGGCACCATGTGAAAACATCACTATGGAAACATCACGGGCTCACTTGTATTTGCCTGCCAAGTGACTACCTAACTGAAGTTTTACATCCTATT
This sequence comes from Antrostomus carolinensis, assembly GCF_000700745.2. Taxonomy (NCBI): domain Eukaryota; kingdom Metazoa; phylum Chordata; class Aves; order Caprimulgiformes; family Caprimulgidae; genus Antrostomus; species Antrostomus carolinensis. The sequence goes on from NW_010323976.1 coordinate 73,351, forward strand.
GGATCACCGTTGGCCATCTGCTCTCCTTCAAACTTCTCTGAATTCCTTATTTCCCTGAAAAGTTCATTTTTAGAAAGGAGACAGGAGGAGGCAAGGGGAGAATCCAGCATTCTTGGCTAGCACAGAGCTATTGTGAAAAAGGAAGATAAACTCACTTTGGGGCAGCCCCTTAAAAAGACAAAGATCCATGTTCTGCGAAGTAAGTTCACAGAAAATACTCCATTTCTAGATGCAGTTTAATGATAAGAGTATATATTGGCAGCCACAAGGCAAAACAAATAAACAGCTGCTTTTAGTACTCTCGCACTAATTGTCTTCCTCTCCCCTTCCCTCATTTAGTGTCAAATGTATTTTCTTCTAAAATGTAACAGTTACTGCCTACACTGGAGCTGTTGGCTGCAGGCTCCCCAGCCTTGCTCCAAATAAAACACAGAAATAGATTTCCTGCCAAGCACTGGGGAAGTTTGAAGACTTTAGTTTTTAAAAATACAATCTTTTTATCAGTGCCCTAAGCCTGCCAAAGGTAATTATGGGCCATGGCGCATTTACATTAATGCATAGGACCTACCGACATTTCAAAAGCTTAATGGAGAAACTCAATAGATGTACATATCGAAAAACAAATTAATTAAATTAAACTGTCATGTAAAGATATCACTTAATTTCGCAGAGCGGAAGGCGCTCTTAATGGGAATGGAATGGATCAGTGAGCATTTCAAAACCCAAAGCTATAATTTAAATTCAGGCTCTCCTCTAGTGTGCAAGTCACAAGACATATTTATTATAGTCTTGGATTGTCAATTCTAATCGGTTTAGCAGAGACAAAGCCGTGTTGTTTTGCTTCCTTGCCCTCCTAGCTGGTTCAATATATTTTGATGTCAGACTATTGACAAGCAAACCAAAGGCTGAAATAAAATCATGTTTGCCTGTGATGAACTGGCAAAAATGCAGTCCAAGGTAAATGTAACGCTGAATCCTGCATATTTATTTATCAAGCACCAAGGGAAAAATGGTGATGTTAAGCATTTCAACTTCTTTAAATAAACCAGTTGAATATATTTAGGGCTACTCTTGAGGCCTGCTGTGTGGCAACATACACACAAATAGATAAAAATAAGTAAAAGTGCTGTGAAAATGAAAAGCGTAATTTATAAACCACTGCTCCAAGTTCTCCAGGTGGCAGTAACAATTAAAGTTGTTACTCTTGACGCTCTTTTTGGGCTAGAGCCAAAGCCTGAGACCTAGGTCCCCAGCAAGCAAGACAGGAACACTTCTTCCAGGCTGTGCAACCCATCAGCTCTGAGTCCTGGGATGCCTCTGGTGCGGTCTGCTGCAGGATTTTATTTGGTAGCAACACTTACAAACTAAGCTTATGCCTCCAGTCAGGAGCAACTGTGTCCTCCTGCTGAGTAAACATTCCAAGAACAGTTCAGTTCTTTTTCTGACATTCTTCTGTCCTGTATTCTCCAATTTGCTTTCTTCTTAAGTTCACTTTCTGATCTGGAGCACTGAAACTGGTCAGTTCATTGGATTATAACTGTCCTGGCTGCCGCCTACCTTCTTCCAGCCCCTGCATTGAGCTTAACCATGGAGACGTTTCTCTGAGCCTGAACCTAGAGCCTTCTGCCCCAGATCTCTCTAATTTCTTGTGGAGCGCTCGAGTTTGTGAATCCAACTGTAAACAGCACTGACAAACTCAAAACTCGTGGTTAGGAAGAGCTGCAGCACATCAGGGACAACAGCCCCAGGCACACCTCTGAGGGCAGTGGCAAGGGGAGGCCAACAGGACCAGCGACCCCAGTGGGAGCCTGGGTGTTTGCAGGGAGGGAGGAGGAGACAGCCAGGCATATGCTAGTTGTCGAGATGTCTTACCATGGCTCTGATGAGCGGCTTGTCTTCAAACATGAGTTAATTCATTTCTTTTACAAAAATACTTGTGTACCTGCATTTGTTCTTACATAAGTAATAGGATTTTAAGAATGGGCTACGTTTTTCCTTTCGGTGTGATCTTTTAGCAGTCTTTTCTCAAGCTAATCATTATACTGAAAAAAAAACCCCAAACCAAACAAAAAAGCCACCAAAAAACCCCACACATCCAAATGTGCCTCTTTAATAAACACTAGACTGTTTTTTTTTCCTCACACATTACACTACATAGTAAACAGAAGCATCTTTTAGAACCTTACTGTAACACAATGGTTTTCAGCTTGCTATGCTATTCTTCTTTCATGCCCATTTCTAAGATGCACATTATTACCCTGGATCACTCTTAAGATAAATTTTTATTTTTGTTACCTTCTTCAGCCTCCTTTGGCTTTCAG